>NC_089765.1:14746320-14753820 GCF_040412425.1 Macrobrachium rosenbergii | reverse complement strand
ATTCTTACTTCTTTTGAAAGAATGCCATAATATTCTTTGGAAGCTTGAATTTCAAGTCAGTGGCCCCTTTGGTGGGCTTGTTCAATATGAAGAGGGTTCATCTTCTGAATAATAATAATAATAATAATAATAATAATAATAATAATAATAATAATAATAATAATAATAATAATATGTTCTTTGGAAACTTGAATATCAAGTCAATGGCCCCTTTGGTGGGCTTGTTCGATGCGAATACGGTTCATCTTCTGAATAATAATAATAATAATAATAATAATAATAATAATAATAATAATAATAATAATAATAATAATAATAATATTCCCAGCTACCAGCTTCTTCCTTCCTCCAGCCTCAAGACGCCACGGAAATGAATCGAAACGAAGAACTCAAGACGCAAGAACTTGAGATATAATCCTCGAGCCATACGACATACAATAGCGTAGTCCCAAGTAGCAACTTCAAGTGGGGGACAAGACTTCTTAGTCAACTTACGACACGGGGGCTTTTGTGGAAGTTCCGGCGACTGGGAACTTCCGCGCCGCCGGCGAGATGCGACATTGTCTCGAAAAACTTCCGTTCATCGGGTAACGGCGAGTTTCTGCGATGCTTTAAAACGGTCGCTGTTGTTTGTTCCGGGGCTTCCAGCGAGAGTAGGCGTCTTTTTTTTTTTTTTTTTTTTGACGCGTCCAGGAAAAATGGTTGGAGCTGGAAGGAGAAGCTTGTGAGTGACTTCTAAAACGCGCTTTAAGGAGTCAGTTACAGGCCATTATTTATTTTAGTTCCAACAAATTTTACTCTCGATATGAACCTCTTCATGAAAAAGGCTTTCAAAAACGGCGGAAGCGTTCGTAATAGAGAAGTGAAAAGTATTAATATTTCTAAAGAACTGAACCATTATATCACTCTCCGTTTAGCAAATTTTTTTTAGCTCTAACAAGTTTTATTCTCAATACGAACTTCTTCACGAAAAAGGCTTTCAAAAACGCCGGAAGCATTCGTAACAGAGAAGTTAAAAGTATCAATATTTCTAAAGAACTGAACCATTATATTACTCTCCGTTTAGCAAAAAAAATTTTTTTTAATTCCAAGAAGCTTTATTCTCAATACGAACCTCTTCAAGAACAGTTTCCAAAAACACCGAGAGCTTTCGCAATCGAGAAATTAGAAGCACTAATATTCCTAAAGAACGGAACCATTACATCACGCTCTCTGCGCTTAGCTAAAGAAAACGGAAACCTTTCTAGAATTTATCGACATAAAAAAAAAAGAAGAGAATAATCTCCAACAAGATACCTCACGTCTCTCTCTCTCTCTCTCACTCTTCATGTCGACTCGCTATTTGCGAGATTAGCGGCAAAGTCGACGGCAAAATGCACAATGGTAGAATTGTGACGCTCTGAAAAGACAGGAAGCTCGGATTGAAATATATATATATACTTTTTTCCAGAGTATTTGCTAATCTCTGTGAATGGATTGTGAGGAGAGAGAGGTTTGGGTTCTGAAGCTCAGTTTCTTGCTTGAGCCAAAGATTCGCGGATAATACAAAGCCTCATGCGAGGTGCGCGGAACTGAAGAGCTAGCTTGCTTGTATTGAAATCGTCGGCTGAGAGAGAGAGAGAGAGAGAGAGAGAGAGAGAGAGAGAGAGAGAGAGAGAAAGAGAGAGAGAGAGAGAGAGGATGATGAACTCCACCCTAAGATGAAACAGCCTTAGGCAATTACACAATATATATATATATATATATATATATATATATATATATATATATATATATATATATATATATATATATATATATATATATATATATATATAGAGAGAGAGAGAGAGAGAGAGAGAGAGAGAGAGAGAGAGAGAGAGAAAGAGAGAGAGAGAGAGAGAACCATCGTCTAAACTAGTTCCTTTCATTATGAGTTTAGAGAGAGAGAGAGAGAGAGAGAGAGAGAGAGAGAGAGAGAGAGAGAGAGAGAGAGAGAGAGAGAACCATCGTCTACACTCGTTCCTTTCATGATGCGTTTTAAAGACTGCAGTTTAGATTGCTACAAACTTATATTCAGTTTGACAAAGAATTACGTTTCTAGAAACCTATGTACAGTGGTGACAAACTATTATAGTTACATGAATGACAAAAAGTGAATATTCCTGCTACTGCAAGAAAGGAAACAGGCTTGTAATTTATCTGTCAACTCTTCCATATAAAAATCGACAGCTGATTTCCAGAGGAAAACTTTTTTTTTTTTTTTTCAAATAAAATAAAAACACTACAGAACTGTCATAACTAATTAATTAACATCCCGTGAGAAGACGTGAAGGTATTCAACAGTGCCTCATTAATTTAAATACGTAACAAATATACTAATTTGTTCACTCTTTTTTATTTTATTCTCTGGAAGCTTGAATTTCAAGTAAATGGCCCTTTTTTTGGTGGGCCTGTTTAATATGAATAGGTTTCATCTTCCCAATAATAATAATAATAATAATAATAATAATAATAATAATAATAATAATAATAATAATAATAATAATAATAATAATAAATGTGTTACTTTTACTGTTAAAGAGTACATTCCCTTCCTCTTAATTCCGGCCATCTGACGCAGAAACAGGCAAAAGGATCTTATATAAAGAGTCTCTCGTGAATTACAACTTCCCTCGGCAGAGAAGAGGCAATTTTTAAAGGATTCTCTATCGATCTGCCTGAGGTCGCTAACGATCTACACCCTAATTAGAATATTATTAGAAAATCCATACGTCAAAACCTTACGATATCAATATGAAATATAAGATAGAGGAACTAAAATTAAACCTTACGATATCACTATGAGATATAAGATAAACGAACTAAAATTATAATTTATATAAAGTGTTTCTTTTGATGTAACATTTGCGTCAACTTATTAACGAAATAATTAGTGGGCACGTTTATGCTTTAGAGGGTGAAAAGACAGTTTATTTAGGGGTATTGTTTTGGACCATACGCCCTTTCCATTTTTCTTATACACTCTTTTGGCATAAGGTTGCTAGACCCATAACTACCTCGACTCGCCCCGGGACCTCTTACTATTTCCTTTTTAATTAGCAACATTTTTAGGATGAAGTTGCCAGCCCCATACCCACCTTGATTCGAACCTGGGACCTTTCATTTGGTAGACAAGAATGCTACCGACCACGCCACGAAATAATGTTCTAACGGCCATCACGAGTAAAGTATTTCAGAACTATTTCACGGAGAGAAAATCGCTTTATATTCAAGAAATGGCTTTCCCTCTTTCACTCTTGAGACCAATTTAAATAAAAAGAGGAGATAACTTTTAATTTTCCTCTTTATTCTATATAAAACTTCGCCCTAAGGCTACTTGGAAAAACCTTAATGCTTCATGGTTAGAAAAATAAAAAATAAAAATCAGGATTCAGATGAAACTAGTGCCAGATTTTTCCCAGTGAGTTTTGTAGCATTCTTCACCTGAAAACGTTCAGTTTATAACCAAAGCCTAACCTAATCTAATTACCCGAGTGACGCCTTTAATGCCTATATCTTTTTCTGTCTAGTAAATACATTATCTTGTAACATTTGAATGCTATGTTTCATTTTATATTGCTCGTCTCGTAATAACACACAGACTCGAACATTCTACTGACTACTACTACTACTATTATTATTATTATTATTATTATTATTATTATTATTATTATTATTATTATTCAGGAGATGAAACCTATTCATATAGAACAAACCCACCAAAGGGGACACTGACTTGAAGTTCAAGCTTCCAAAGAATATTATGGTGTTCATTCGAAAGAAGTAAGAGGCAGTAAAGGGAGACACAGAAAGAAGTGATCAGTTATTAGAAAAAAAAATTAACAAATTTAAATAAATATATAAATATGTAAGTAAATGAATAAGATACAATGAGAGAGAGAGAGAGAGAGAGAGAGAGAGAGAGAGAGAGAGAGAGAGAGAGAGAGAGAGAGACCTGGAATAAAAGTGACATCCACAGGAATAAGAGAAAAGGGAGATAAGGACGGAATAAAAGGGAGGATTAGATAAAAGGCCATCCATTGAATGCCTCGAGGTGCATTCCGTGACGACACAGACACGAGTCAATCACTTATGATCTGGGAAGTCAGACGATCGACAGATTTTAACAAAGTTTTTTTGGAAAGATTTCAAATCTTGGCGTAAGTTGAGATTACTGGCGGATTAACCTAGGAAATGAAAGCAAGAGAAATGACAGGAGAAAGTGATTGGAAAAGTTACTGGATGTGAAATGATTTGGAGGAAAAGATAATCTAAGATTTTTCATGTCTTCACACTTACACATACAATGAGACTACTGGAGATTAACCTAGGAAATGAAAGCAGAGAAATGAGAGGAGAAGGTGATTGGATAATTTATTGGATGTGAAATGATTTAGGGGAAATGATTACGTAAGATTTATCATACTTCTTCACACTTGCACAATGACTGAATGCTTCGCTGGACGTGAAATGACTTGGAAGAAATAACTATGTAAATTTTATCATATATCTTCACACTTATACGATGATTGAATGCTAAATTGGGTGTGAGAAGATTTAGAGGAAAGAATCCAGTAAGATTTAACATATTTCTTTTCTGAAGTAATCACTGGACTTGCTTAGTTCAAAAAGAGATATTAGTGATTATTTATGTATGCAAGCAACAGACGATTAGGTTGTTGTGAACTAAACTAGAGGAAAAAATTCTGCAAAGTTTATATTAATTTACTCTTTTAGAATTAAAATAATAATCACCTGCATATAGTTCAAAAGGATATATCACTGACTTTATACATGCAATTAAAACAACATACAGTTAAGTATACTGTCTAAATTACCTCATCAACGTATAAAAGTCGAGAAGCTTAGGCAAAGCCACATATAGATCCCGTCTTACAAACGCGTTCTCTCCCTTTCAAATCCATTAGGAGAATTCGCTCTGTCCCCAAAGCATAAAAAAAAAACACTCGATTTGGCAGGGGCACTTTGTAGGCATCCCCCAAAACCAAGTAATTCCATTGGTTATTTAAGTGGAAAGGGGGAGAGAGAGAGAGAGAGAGAGAGAGAGAGAGAGAGAGAGAGAGAGAGAGAGAGAGAGAGAGAGAGAGAGGATCACTTGTCCACCTGGAGGGGTGCTCGTGGGAGGACGAAGTGGCTGGCTCTTCCAGTTCGATTCTGGAATTGGACGGGGGTGAGATCGAAATGATTGGTCTCAATATGCTATTCCTTCCCCCCGGGGGATCCCTGAGGGATGGGAAAAGCCTTTCATCCTTCCCCTACTCCTACTCCTACTCCTAACCTCCTCCTTTCTGGCCCCACTCTCAAAAGGGAAGTCATAGATTGTCCGGAAAAGACCCGGGAGGCTGATGACCTATACGTCATCAACCTCTTAACTTCAATATCCCCCAAAAGGGATTTAGAAAAAAACACAAAAAAACTTAAGGACTTCCAGCTGAGGACGTCTTCGGCTTTCTCCCCCACAGGCCCCTTGGGACTTCGTGAAGTCCCCTGCGGCAGGAGGTCTAGGCTCTCTCCCCTCTTGTTTTGATAAACACCTCAAAAAAACAAAGACCATGTAAGACAAGGATACCAGGGGTCCCCATCCAGACTCGGCTGGTATGGACTCCAGGAGAGATACGTTTTCCATTTTCATGACACACTATTCTCTTTCGCTCTCCTTTTTTCGATATCTCTCAATACAGAGTAAGGGTTGCTTCAAGCAGATGCGTCCACTGCACTCTTTTTTTTTGGGTTCCAGTTTTCTTTTGGAGGGACTTGCATGTTTTTTGTAATATATATTCGTGTCTGTAGTAATTTTACCGTGAATTATTAGTATAGTTTGTGATTCTTCGAGATCACTACTGTACGAAATAATTTTATGTTGCCAAGTAATTTATCTTCCTGTCTAAAGCAAATCATAAAAAAAATAATTTTTTAATGAGAATGCACGGAATAAATTACTGACTTTGAAAATAGGCAAATAACTTCAGAGATAATTGACTAAACCGGTCTTTAAATTGCCTGTTCACGTTAAAGTTTACGAAAAATGGGGAATTAAATAAGAAAGATTAAACTTGAGACAGAAATACTTCCTTTATACACGCCTACAGCCACGAATATACTAGGTATTACAAATCTGAGAGCCTTTATTTCAATTTCCTAAAATTATAAACACTTTTTCTTGCCTGACATTAATCCCAAATTATTTTAAAGTGCTGACTTCAATTTCTTAAAAATATAAACACTTTTCCTTGCCTGCCATTAACCCCAATTAGTTTAAAGTGCTGATAACATGTAAGGGATTTCTACAACCAAAATCTCTAATTTAATTACTATCAATTATTACCTCGGGCTTCAACGACAGAACCCATCCCCATTCAAGTGAATTATCCCAACATTTTACGGCAATTACGTCATATTCCTAACGAGGTCTAAATCCCAAAGACAGGAATCCAAATGATTCCGGAATTCCAAAATCTCGGACGTGGAAGAAGCAAGTGACGCAAAATAATAAATGTCAGGAATTTCTTCATGACCTCTGGGTAATATGTGGTTAAAATGAATCAGTTTTGTAAAGAAGGGGAATCAGGGTAATCTGTGATTAAAATTAACGTTTCTCTAAACAAGGGGAATCATTTTTAAAGTGAAAATATGCGAAGCACTGAACAGTCTTATAGTGAGACTCATATTTCTACAGAAGGGGAGGGGGGGGGGTCCCCACCCCACCTCTTCAATACTGGTTGAACATGGAGAGCTGTTAAGGTAAATGGATCTATTCCCTTATCCCCTCTTTCTCCTGTATTTCATTCTCTCTCTCTCTCTCTCACCCCTGACCTTTGGACCAAACCAACACCTTGGGGTTACTCGAAAGCCTGTCTATATTCATGTATGTTAATTCATGAGAGCTTTACGTCTACGGAATAGATCATATGATTGTATATTTCCTTTCTCTTTAGTTGTGCATGCGTATCCTCTCTCTCTCTCTCTCTCTCTCTCTCTCTCTCTCTCTCTCTCTCTCTCTCTCTCTCTCTCTCACAAACACAATACACACACATATATATATACATATTAATGAGTATTCATATATAATACAGTATATATACACATATATATGTATACATATACACACATATATATGTCTGTGTGCGTACATGTGCGTCACACACAACAATACCCAAGCAATTCATTCTCACCGAGAGTCAAAGCATTAAGGAACGACCTTTGCAGAAAATCTTCTCGAGTGGAATAATAGCCACCATGATATCCCTTTGTCTCTCGTATTACTGATTCACCTCGTCAGAAATTCTTCCACGAGCGAAGTGCAATAATGAAATGAAAGCGATCAGCGTGAGTGGTCGAGTGTTCTTAATCTTCGAGATAACTAATTGGTTGATTGATTTTTCATAATAGCGTCTACGCGCTGAGGTCAATACCAGCAGGAACTAGATGATGCAGTGATGTCAGTTTGAAGCAAATACA
>NC_089765.1:14723820-14741320 GCF_040412425.1 Macrobrachium rosenbergii | reverse complement strand
CGATCCGGTGAACACTGGAGATAATGAACTTCGAGTGTTACCTGTCACTGTATGCGGAAGCAGACACACTTACATACTCTTACATACACAGACACAAACGTACACACACACACACACACACACACACACACACACACACACACACACACACACACACACACACACACACATATATATATATATATATATATATATATATATATATATATATATATAAGTTTCCATCCCATCATCGCGACATTTTTGATTCGTAAACATTAAGCTACAAATGTCATTCAATATCCAAAACACACACACATACATATGTATATATATGTGTATGTATATATGTGTATGTATGTATATGTATATGTATATATATATATATATATATATATATATATATATATATATATATATATATATATATATATATATATAGAGAGAGAGAGAGAGAGAGAGAGAGAGAGAGAGAGAGAGAGAGAGAGAGAGAGAGAGAGAGAGAGAATTTTCCAAGCTAAATTACATAACATTTTGTTAATAGCATTAAGCGTTATACATTCTACGCACACACACACACACACACTCACATCAGATAACTGACAGGACATACCGTACACACAAAAGAATTCTCCCTGCTTGTGGAGCTGAATTCGAACCTCTAAAATAGATACCATACCTCGGCGAACGTACCTAACCACAAATGAAAACAAAAATGAATTGGAATTAAAAAAAAAACACACAAAAAGAATCGGGAAAAGAAGCACTTTTCCATCGTGACGGACGGGTTTCAATTAATCCAATTAGGAAGCTTTTTCATTCTAAATGAAAATTTCTGTAATGGAATGGGAGTTATAGGAGGGGTCCACCACTCCATTTAGTCCATCACGAAAGTTGGAGTGCTCGGTAAGTAGGTCACAGCTGAGAGAGCTTAGATTTTATGAAAAGTTCACTGGAATTAAACGTCTACGGTAAATGGGACACGCCTGAATTGTCTTGCGTTTTTCGAAAGATTGATGAAGTTTGGGAAAAAGATGAGGAAGTTAGGGAGTTCTTAAGAGAAACGGAATATTATACGAAACAAAGGGTTATGTTGTTGATTCATGCGCAGTGTGAGGCAGTTAGGAAGTTACTGAGAGACCAAGCAAAGGGTTATGTTGATGATTCATGCGCAGTATGGGGCAGTTAGGAAGTTACTGAGAGACCAAGCAAAGAGTCATGTTGATGATTCATGCGCAGTATGGGGCAGTTAGGAAGTTACTGAGAGACCAAACAAAGGGTTATGTTGATGATTCATGCGCAGTATGAGGCAGTTAGGAAGTTGTTGAGAAACGAAACAAAGGGGGATGTTTATGATTCATGCGCAGTATGAGGCAGTTATGAAGTTATTAACAGAAACGGAATATTATACAAAACAAAGGGATATGTTGACGATTCATGCGCAGTATGAGGCAGTTAGGAAGTTATTAACAGAAACGGAATATTATACGAAACAAAGGGATATGTTGATGATTCATGCGTAGTATGAGGCAGTTAGGAAGTTATTACAAGAAATTAACTTTATACAAAACAAAGACTTGTGTTGTTGATTCATGCGCAGTATGAGGCAATTGGGAAGTTATTAAGAGAAATGAACTTCATCCGGAACAAAGGAATATGTTGATGATTCATGCGCAGTATGAGGCAATTAGGAAGTTATTAAGATAAATGAACTTTATCCGGAACAAGGAGATACGTTGATGATTCATGCGCAGTGTGAGGAAGTTAGGAAGTTATTGAGAGAAATGAACTTTATCCGGAACAAAGGAATACGTTGATGATTCATGCACAGTATGAATCAGTTAGGAAGTTATCAAGATAAATGAATTTTATCTAGAACAAAGTTATGTGGATGATTCCCGCGTAGTCTAAAACTGACTCTGAAGTAAAATATGTCTTTTTAATCTAATAATTGTATAGATTTTCAAAGTTGTCTGCTAATCAAATACGACCCTGACCTCAGGAGAAGGCGATGGCTTATATACTTAAAAAGGACAATAGCAGTTCTTGGAATTTTAGCGGTGAACTGATTACTTAAAATGACATAACATACTTTACTTAGAATTAGTGGAAACAAAGAGATTATAAACTTAACGTAAAAGCACATTTCAATCATGAAACGAGTGAAGAACAAAGCTTATGATAAGGGTTTATAACTTGATTAAAATTCACACAAATTCATGAATATGCGCTAATTCACACACCTACAGCATACCCAAGCCACTGTCCAAAATTGTAAAATGGTGAATGACATCAATAGATTATTAACCATATGGAAAGTGAGAGTTCTCTTTTACGTAATAAATCCTGATTTATATATATATGAAATTTCTTAACTGAAATGATCCCCAATGACCGCGATTGTTCTTCATGGTCTCAATACGTGAGTAGTGAACAGATAATGAAATGTGGGTTGTGGACACCGTAGAGTTTAGCGAGCGGTATTTTTATGGCGTAAAATGAATGTGATGTTTTTCTTGAGACAATTCTTGCGCTCCAAGAAAGCAGGGTATAAAGACCAAGGTGGGGAAGCTTTCATATTGATGAATGGCTTACGGAACTAAAATCTGATTAAAGGCAACTGAGAATTAATATATATTCCATGCATTTTCTTCAGAGAACAAAGTGTAAAAAAAAATATATATATATATATATATATATATATATATATATATATATATATATATATATATATATATATATAGAGAGAGAGAGAGAGAGAGAGAGAGAGAGAGAGAGAGAGAGAGAGAGAGAGAGAGAGAGAGAGAGAGAAACAAAAATTCATAGAACATCAGCAGCGCTGTAAACAGCCCCTACATCTCACAATATTGCACCCATGAAAAGTGAAACTCCGGAAAATAACGTTCTAGATAAATGTCAATTATTTCCCAAGTCTTAATCTCCCAGTCGAGGTTCTGTCCTTGACAATTATTAAAAGAAGAAGAAGAAGAAGAAGAAAATGATGAAGAAGAAGGAGAGAGAGAGAGAGAGAGAGAGAGAGAGAGAGAGAGAGAGAGAGAGAGAGAGAGAGAGAGAGAGAGAGAGAGAGAGAGAGTATTCAGTTTACAATTTCACACTCTCTCTTTCACGACAAGTTTTAAGTTTTTTTTTTTTTGAGAAAGAGTATTCAGTTTACAATTTCAAACTCTCTTTCACGACAAGTTTTAGGTTGACAATCTTAGAGAGAGAGAGAGAGAGAGAGAGAGAGAGAGAGAGAGAGAGAGAGAGAGAGAGAGAGAGAAGAGAATACTCAGTTTACAGTTCCACACTCTCTTTCTTTCACGACAAGTTTTAGGTTGATTTTTTTGAGAGAGAGAGAGAGAGAGAGAGAGAGAGAGAGAGAGAGAGAGAGAGAGAGAGAGAGAGAGAGAGAGAGAGAATATTCAGTTTACAATTCCACACTCTCTCTTTCACTACAAGTTTTAGGTTGATTTTTAAGAGAGAGAGAGAGAGAGAGAGAGAGAGAGAGAGAGAGAGAGAGAGAGAGAGAGAGAGAGAGAGAGAGAGAGAGAGGCCAACAACTCGCTCTCGACAAGAGCATCATTTTCAGAAATTCGCATTCTCCCGGAGTCTCCTCCAAAACTGTCTTTTACCCCGCCGACCAACTTTAAAATTCCGAGTATTTGCTCTGAAGACACGTCTCGCCTCATTACTGAATCGCTTCTTACCGCCGGAATGAGGACGGGAATAGTCACAGCGGTCGTCAACATACTTATTGTGTTTTCCGGCAAGATTAAAGTGTTTTTGCCCCTGTCGCTTGCTTCTTCGTTTTTTTTTTTTTTTTTTTTTCGGGGTGGGGTGGGGTGGGTGCGAAGGAGTGGGTTTCTCTTTTATTTTTTTTTTTTTTAGTGGTGCATTCTTAAAATATTTTTTTGGTGTTTTTTTCTTCTTTTATGGTTTAGTTATGCTCTAATTTTTTTTTGTGTGGA
The DNA here is from genome assembly GCF_040412425.1 of Macrobrachium rosenbergii. Taxonomy (NCBI): domain Eukaryota; kingdom Metazoa; phylum Arthropoda; class Malacostraca; order Decapoda; family Palaemonidae; genus Macrobrachium; species Macrobrachium rosenbergii. The sequence goes on along the minus strand of NC_089765.1, from coordinate 14,737,373 downwards.
AACAGTCTTAAGATGTTTTTTTTATACTTTTTATATTTTTTTTATAGTGCAGTTTAGTTAATTTTCTTGCGGGTGTAAAATTTTTTTGAAAATTTCTTCGTTCATTCCAGTTCCTTCTTTTGGATGTAAAAAAAAATGTCCTAAAATACTGGCTAACGTAAATAAAGAAAGAAATTACTAATTTATTTATATTCTGTATAAATACAGACAGGTGTATGTATACAGTTTGTGCATGTACAAATATGAACATAATTCAGGCAATTCATATTTTGCTATTTTTCTTTTGAATATTCATGACCTAAATAACATTTGGATATCATGAACAAACAAATAAAACTTATTAATACAGAACTCATTCGTCTCAACCCATAACCACATGTCAGATCCTCGTATCAAACATGAATGAAATCCGTAAAAACACAAAAAAAAAGGAACAAGGAGCGATATATCTAGCAACGACGTAACAACTTGTCATTTTAATAGTTTGCATCTCAGCTGGACGACGTAACATTTATTTGTTTTATGGACGCGGTTACGTCTGCTCAAAAAATCCGCGTATCAAACATGAATCACACCACTAAAACACAAAGGACGAAGTGTGTTGTATTTAACAATGATGGAATAAGTTATAATTTTAACAGTTTGCATTCCAGTTGCACGACGTAACATTTAAACGTTTCATGGACAGAGTTACGTCTAACTAACGTATCATTTTAGCTTTTTGCATTCCAGTTGCACGACGTAACATTAATTGTTTTATGAACAGAGTTACGTCTGTCTGACGTATTATTTTAGCCGTTTAAATTCCAGCTGCAAGACGTAACATTTAAACGTTTCATGGACAGAGTTACGTCTACCTAACGTATCATTTTAGCTATTAGCATTCCAGTTGCACGTTGTAACATTTAAACGTTTCACGGACAGAGTTACGTCCACCTGACGTATCATTTTAGCCATTTGCATTCCAGTTGCACGGCGTAACATTCAATCGTTTCATGGACACAATTACGTCAGTTCAAGAAGCGTAGTACGGGAGTCGAGGCTCTCTCGTTTCACCTTTATGTACTCGCCTGGTTTTTTTCTGAGAGCGTCCCGGCTCTATTGATTTCGGATATTAAACGCTTTTAAAAGAGTTGCCGCTCCATTTGCACGTTATATTGGTGGGGGTATTATTATTATTACTACCGTATTATTATTATTATTATTATTATTATTATTATTACTATTATTGACTAATCGTAGGACAAAACTTAATACTTTACACTAGAATTCAGCTTTATTTTCATGTTACATAATAATAATAATAATAATAATAATAATAATAATAATAATAATAATAATAATAATAATAATTATTATTATTATTATTAACCAATCGTAGGACACAATTTACTACTTTACACTAGAGTTCAGTTTTATTTTCGTTACATTATTATCATTATTAATATTATTATTATTATTATTAATCGTAAGCCAGCATCAATATTCTGTTTCATTTTCATGTTATATTCGTGGGATTAAATTATTATTATTATTATTATTATTATTATTATTATTATTATTATTATTATTATTATTATTATTATCCATATTTCGTGTAAGAACGAATAGCTTTAATATGTACACGAATTTTCCTTCTGAATTCAAGTCTGGAATAGTGAACAGACGGAACATATTCCCGCGCCGCTACGCTAAACTAAAAATATCCTAGCAATTAATTACTGCAAAACAGCTTACGTTGCTGAATAACTGTTCCATTGCAGGAATAACAGCTTTGCTGTATTAGTGTGTGTGTGTGTGTGTGTGTGTGTGTGTGTGTGTGTGAGAGAGAGAGAGAGAGAGAGAGAGAGAGAGAGAGAGAGAGAGAGAGAGAGAGAGAGAGAGAGAGAGATTAATGGGGAATGTCTACAAGGCACAATGCGAGTGTGACTAAAAGTCTAATTATACAGAGAGAGAGAGAGAGAGAGAGAGAGAGAGAGAGAGAGAGAGAGAGAGAGAGAGAGAGAGAGAGAGAGAGAGAGAGAGAAACAAGATATAGTATTTTAAGCATGATTTAATTACTTGTTAAACCATACCACGAGTTCGGAAGTAGGAGATAACACGAAAAAAAAAAAACAATTACTCATTTCGTTTTCACTCCGACACTTCCTTGTATTCCCTAAATCCTCGCACCGTCTGACCCAATAAACATAAATGTATAATTACATAAATACATAAATATTACATCAAAGGCATCTCGGATAATGGCGATCAAATTCCCTCGGGAGGAGATACAAAAATCTTGTGTCTCTCTCTCTATCAAGTATTCAGATTTGGTTACGGCGAAGGTGTTCGCTTTTACGCAGATACCAATTTGCATAATTTAATTGGTGCCTTCGTTCTTGAGAGAGAGAGAGAGAGAGAGAGAGAGAGAGAGAGAGAGAGAGAGAGAGAGAGAGAGAGAGAGAGAGAGAGAGAGAGAGAGAGAGAGAGAGGAGCCAGCGAAGAAAATGTTCTAATTTGTCAAGTGATGGAGTGATGGAGTGTTTGTTTTGGTAAATATTCGTTTCCTGACGATGTGTCAAGATAAATATGCAATTGCGGAAGATAAGGTGGTGATATTCGTTTATTGAGGTTCAGTTAGTTACAAGCGTTTAATGGAACATGGAAAATTTTCATGAATTAATACTGAAATAACATAGCAAATCTTAAAAAAAAAAAACTAGAATGAAGTAATATAAAACCAATTTGAACATTTCACAAGCCAAAAGCAATCGAGTAACCTGAAGTAACCTGTTACTAGAATGCAGATTTTATTTCTCTAGAGAAAATATAAATAAAAACCTGAGCAAAAGAAGTCGCATTTTTCCTAGGACATGTACAAGTGATATGAAACCAATCTGAACATGTGTTAAGCAAAAGCAATCGCGTAATTTCCAGTTACCCGACACTACATGACTGTTTTTATTTCTCCACGAAAAGAAAATGAAAAAAAAGAGAAACAAAAATGTGATATAAAACCTACCTGAACCGGCATTGAGCAAAAAACAATCGAGTAACCTCAAGCAAGAAAAAAAAAAATACAGAAAAAATGACAAAAACGAGGACAGAGAAGTAAAAGCACTTTTCTTAGTAGAGGTTAATAACCCTTTCTTATCGACAGAGCTCGTGCCATAGAGGTTTCCAGGGAAACACAAAGGGGTCTACAACAAAAAAGCCATATATACCGTGGGCCGATGCCGCAGGCTACAGATTACCAGCTTTTTAAAAGCAAGTAATGGAAGGCTACACGGTTACGGTGTTACTTTCTGTAGGGACTGAGTTACTTCCTTACTTCACCTTCTTCTGCAGGTTTGTTTGTGTGTGCGTTGGTGTATGTATACAAATACATACACACACATATACTGTATATATACAGTGTGTATATATATATATATATATATATATATATATATATATATATATATATATATATATATATATATATATATATTATTAGAGCCCATTCATTTCAATACCTCTTCCGTTTCATTCATCCACCATTTTCTGTTTTCCTCCATTTCGTCTTCGCAAAACTACCTAACTATACACTCCTTTCTGCGACCAATCTACTCTCTCTACATGACCGGACCATATCAAGATACTGATCCAAGATTTCAACGACTGCTCGCATTTTTATTTCGTCTTTATATGTCTCGTTTCTCGTCCTTTCAACCACTAACCCATGAGCACATTACGTAAACAACTATTAATCCAAATAGAGCCATCCCTTTCTCTACATCTGCATCCAACATTAATCCCATAAAGGAAATTCAGCTCAACAACCCCTCCATGCTATCTAATTGGCTTACATCAGACGCTTCCACTTATCTGTCAAATCTTTTGCAAAGTCACAAAGACTCTACTGCCTTCCTTTGACTATGTAAAGAGGAGAGAGTTTGAAAGACTGAAGACTTGAGAGACCTCGAGATTTGATGGGATTACGAGTGACACGCTTCGGCACGGTGGTGAAATTATGAATGAGGTGCTTGCCAGGGGTGGGTGAAGGATGAGTGAATGAGTGAGAGGTTTAAGAGATATGGTGAAGAGGAATTACGGTTCCTCTTTTACGAAGATAAAGATGAGAGTGAATGTATGACTTGAAGGGTTTAGCACTGCTTAGTGTAGCGGGAAGGTCTTTAAATAGGATTTGAATCAAGGGATTAAGACGGGATTAAGACAGGCAACAAAAGCAATGATATGGAAGATTCTCCTGGCTTTAAACAAGGAAGAGGGACGTGTGGGTTATGTCGTGAAAGGATGCTTGAGAAGCTTCTCATTAAAGGCGGACGATGAAAGTGAATTGTGTGAGAATGTGAAGGCGGGAGAGTGCCTGGCTTGGTGCAAAAGTGGACTGAGACAAGGGTTTGATACCAAATGTAGTTGGTTGGGACATGGTGGTGATTAAGATGGGTTAGGCACTTTAGTGTAATTTATTGCAATGGATATATATATATATATATATATATATATATATATATATATATATATATATATATATATATATATACACATATATACACACATAAATACACACACACAGTCTACACGAATACTCATACATGTTATATTTAAAACACAACGCCAGCCTTGAATGAATACGATCTAATCCGATAAAAAAACTCTTCCAAGATGATATATGACCAAGCCTTTACAATGCTAAAAGCGTGAGCTCGTACGATATACATATTAAAATGATTATCGGGAAACGGCGGGACCATAAATCACCCGCCAACAAAGAAAGCACTTCAGGCGATAAATTCCTCGACCATTCTCTAGATACTCGGCTCCGCACTCACAGTCGGAACTCGAATGAGATTCAGCACAATTCAGGTATCGAATCATTTCTAGCTGCACATTATCTAGAGACTAGGCTTTTATTTTTACGTGATCAATGCCCGGTTGACCGTATATCACAGGCCATTACAAAAAGAACGGCGAAAGTAGGGATCTTGTTGCAATGTATAGCAGTAATGATAGATCCCTGACTTTCATAACTTAGTTCCTCTTTATTTAAGGGTTAATGGGAGGTGTTACAAGAGCTTGCTGGACGAAATAAGTTCAGCGAGAGAGAAATTTCGGAACGGAAACTTCAGTTATGCCTAGAATGTCTAAGGCAGAGGCTTCCTTTGTTGAAGGGAAATGAGTTGGTATTTTATGTCGTGGGAAAACCCTCTGAACTGAAAGTAAAAAAAAAAATTATTTTCTAGTAAAATAAGAAAAAAATATTTTCTAGTAAAATAAGAAAAAATTATTTTCTAGTAAAATAAAAAATTATTTTCTAGTAAAATAAGAAAAAATTATTTTCTAGTAAAATAAGAAAAAATTATTTTCTAGCAAAATAAGAAAAAATTATTTTCTAGTAAAATAAAAAAAAATTTCTAGTAAAATAAAAAATTAGTTTCTAGTAAAATAAGAAAAAATCATTTTCTAGTAAAATACTGACGTGGGAATTAAAAAGGACGAGATAAATACAAAAAATAATCGTAAGAGTCATAAAAAAAATATGGCCGGCAGCAAATGACGAGTAGAAATGATTTCCCCACAAAGTATATTCTTAAATGACCGTGCAAGCGATGAAACTGCAAGCTCCACGCCCCTGATCTCTTCCAGACTGAACCCAAGCGTTTACAGGCAGCTACTTCTAACTTTAAACCTCACAGCCAAATTTGTGATGCTATCCACTCGGCCACGGGATGTAAAAACGAACAGGAACGAAAGGGAAAATCATTCGCTTTACCTTTAAAAAATTTAAATTTAAATTTTGTAAATGTAAAAAATTTACAAAAAAGGACACCAAAGAAATAAGAATGGGAGTTACTTCGGTAAAACAAGAAGAAAATTACCTTCTTACCTATACGCTGTGACGCCAGTTTTGGTAGCCGTAAGGCAATCAATCAATCCTTGTAACAATTCAATACAGCACCGCAGACGGAACACAAAATATAAAGAGATATTACAACATGTTTATGACAGGTTCTGCATACATATACTTTGCCTATTTCCCAAGAACATCAGGAAGAGCATTCCCATTCCTTGTGGCCATAAACGAGACACTTTCTCTACCATAAACAACCACATGTGGTGGTAAACAGAAGTAATCTCGCCGTATTCCACCTTCGAGTTAATAAAAAAACGAAGGGTTTTTCGTAAAAGTGAGGCCATACAGATGAAATAACCTTGGAGGTCCAAAGGTTATTTTATGTTGGTTATTTGGACCACAGAGTCGTATATATTAACAAGAAATAGGTTTTTTTTTATTTGTTTTGCTAAAACGAAACTCAGGTTTGGGAGGACGACTGAATGTCAGCAGAAATTGCTGAAGACATCCAGAAGAAATGGATAATGTATAGTACAGTATATTTATGAGTACAGGAGTGAAGGAAACAGGTAAAATACAGTAAAGAAGAAGAAACTGTACTTAAAACAATACAAAATAGTATATCTACGAGTACAAGAGTGAGAATTAAGTCAAATATAGCAAAGAAGGAGAAACTGTATTTAAAAACCACATCAAATCACTTTGTAATCTTATGACCTTGTTGGTTTTGCTAAAATGAATCTTAGGTCTGAGAAACAACTGAACGTCACAGAAGTGTTAAGGACAAATAAACTGTATACGATTACAGGAGTGAGAATTAGGATAATATAGCAAAGAGGAAGGAAAGTGTACTTAAAAAAAAACAACAAACTACTTTATAATCTAATTATAAAACCTCGAAAAACGCAGAGAAACGGCAACAGAACGAAAATGCCCCTCAAACAATCTCCTCCACACCAACGGATTGTTGTCAGGTCGTGACACGGACGTTGCAACACGTCCTTCCGGGTTGATAACCTCGGTTGTATGGTTACAACCTGGCATAAAGCAGCTTAATACGGGGCTGGAGATAACTCAGTTGCTATAAAAACAACAGAGGCATCCCCGGTTACAAAGTGGGCAGCTAATACGGCTGGGTTAAGTCGTCTCGCCTATTCGCGTAATAGAGAGAGAGAGAGGGGGAGATTGAGATGGAGAAATCTCTTGAAGCTCGTCCGCTTGATTAGAGAGAGAGAGAGAGAGAGAGAGAGAGAGAGAGAGAGAGAGAGAGAGAGAGAGAGAGAGAGAGAGAGAGAGGAGGATACTAGGGAGAGAGAAAGACAGAGAAGACAAGAGATATTACCTGGAGAGAGAGAGAGACGAGGATATTGAGAGAGAGAGAGAGAGAGAGAGAGAGAGAGATAGGATACTAGGGAGAGAGAAAGACAGAAAAGACAAGAGATATTACTGGAGAGAGAGAGAGAGAGAGAGAGAGAGAGAGAGAGAGAGAGAGAGAGAGAGAGAGAGAGAGAGAGAGAGAGAGGATATTGGGGAAAGCTAGAGAGACAGACAGAGAAGATTATAGAGACACTGAGAGAGAGAGAGAGAGAGAGAGAGAGAGAGAGAGAGAGAGAGAGAGAGAGAGAGAGAGAGAGGACAGCCCACTCCCACCCAGAGGACAGAGACGAGGAAACACCTGCAGAAAAATAGGAATATCTTTCCACAGCGAATTTGCGTCCGATAACATCAAACGGGAAGGACGGATGGGAAGAATTCTCTCGGCAAGCATCCGCCCTAAAATACTGAAGAAGAAGAAGAAGAAGAAGAAGAAGAAGAAGAAGAAGAAGAAGAAGAAGAAGAAGAAGAAGAAGAAGAAGAAGAAGAAGAGAATCATTTCTAAAAATTTTTCAAGACAGTAATCTTTTTAAAACAGAAACCTTGATATTGAAGTTTTTATTTAAACTAATAAAAAAGGATGAAGAAGAAGAAGAAGAAGAAGAAGAAGAAGAAGAAGAAGAAGAAGAAGAAGAAGAAGAAGAAGAAGAAGAAGAAGAGAATCATTTCTAAAAATTCTTCAAGACAGTAATTTTTTAAACAGAAACCTTGATACTGAAATTATTTAAACTAATAAAAAGGAAGAAGAAGAAGAAGAAGAAGAAGAAGAAGAAGAAGAAGAAGAAGAAGAAGAAGAAGAAGAAGAAGAAAGAGAGAATATTTAAAAAAATTCTTAAAACGAAAGTATTTTATTTAAAAGAAAAGATGAGATTGGTCCAAGGGAAAGATTTCTTGAAACTGAAATCACACTTTAACTAATAAAAACGAGTATGACTCGAGAGAACTTTGAAAATCATACTTGAGAGAGAGAGAGAGAGAGAGAGAGAGAGAGAGAGAGAGAGAGAGAGAGAGAGAGAGAGAGAGAGAGAGATCCTACTCAGTGACTTAAGGGCACAGCAAAGCGAGCAAGCAAGCACTCGAGGACTCGTAAAAGCACCAATCAAGAACACTTCCTAGGTCATAAACATCTCCGCAAATTTAGAAATTACAGCTGCTCTATTTTTTATTTTATTTTTAGAGAACTTAAAAATAAATACGGAGGGGGGGGGGAGGGGTAGGGGGTTTACTCACAGTTCTCCACCTCATGAATAAGTGATGCAGTTTCATGAGCAACTCTGTCAAGAGGAAATGTGTTTCTGATTTTTTTTATAACTTTCGTTTTTCTTTTCCAAGTCAGGATGAAGCGTTAATGTACGGTTACTGTAATGTTATATAGGCAGTGGTACGGTACTTTATTCAGTAACAGTTTTTTTTTTTTGTCTGAGTGATACTGGCACATGTATGTATAAATATATATATAAACATATATAATGTATATATGTATACGGTGTGTGTGAGTATATATATATATATATATGTGTGTATTTTGTATATATACACACATATATTATATATAATATATTTATATGTATATTACACACACACACATATATATACACACATACACATAAATATTCCAGCTTTGAAACCGTTTTGAAATACTGAACATACGTCCAAGACATCCCAATGAATTGATGTAAAAACTTCCCGAAATTCCCAAGACAAAACCAAACCACTTAACCAAACAAACAATAAAAAAATGACATAACCACAAAATTAACCCCCGGAAAAAAAAAAAGACGGCACCTAATAACACTTCATATCCCTTCATATCCCCCGTGGCACGGTTCCCCTATTGATGCCAATATTTTTCGGGTTTCGGCTGCCAAGGAATATGATTACTCGTCACAGGACCTCGCGGGATTCATACCCTTTCAGATAACACGCAGAACGCAGATGAGTTGATGATGATGGTTACTGGTGATGCGAGAAGGAACGGAAGAAGAAGAAGAAGAAGAAGAAGAAGAAGAAGAAGAAGAAGAAGAAGAAGAAGCCGAAGGAAAACGCGAGGAAATGGAAAAAGGAAAGGTTATGATTATTTTTTATGTTAGTGTTAAGATATACGTGTATATAACCCCGCAGTACGAATTGCATTTGTTTAGGACATATTTCTATTTGACACATTCGTTTCAAAAGCTTAAATATGGATGATTCACCACAGAATATTATTTAGGAGACAAGATAAACGTGTACTTAATCCTATATATCCTATTATTTTCTGCTGACGTAAAGATATATGTGTATTTAATCCTGTGAATTAAATATGGCTAGAACGTACTTCTACATGATACATTCGTTTCAAAAGTTTAAGTACGGGTCATTCACCACATAGTGAATATTATTAATGTCACTCATAGGACGAGATAAAGGCGTATTGAATCCTATACATTACATTATCTTTCTGTTAGTGCAAAGATATATATGCATTTAATCCTATGAATTAAATAAGGTTCGAACATACTTCTATTTGAAGTTCATTTCAGACGCTTTAATCCTGTAAAACATTATCTTTGTGCTGATGTAAAGATATAAGCGTACTCAATCCTACACATTAAATATGGTTAGAATATAATTCTATTTGAAATTCGTTTCAGTAACTTGAGTACGGATCGTTTACCACATAATATTATTTAGAGAAAAAACCTATAATACCACTGCTTTTCTTTTAATACGCTTAAAACAACGAACGATAAGTATAGGTCATTTAACACAAAATGAATATTATTTAGAGAACACACTCTTATAAAAATCCATTTTTTTTAAATGAGCTTCAAACAACGAATGAGGTTTACTGAATTATACTCGCATTTATTTGCTATATACACTCGCTGGCCACTATTCAGCGTTGCTTTGTCTCAACAAACCACACCCATGAACACCCAGTGAACACACAATGAACACCCGATGAACACCTGATGAATATCCAGTGAACATCCTGTGAACACCCCATGAACACCAAATAAATACTCAGTGAACACCCGATGAACACCCAATGAAGACCAAATCAACACCCCGTGAACACCCAATGAACACCAAATCAATACCCCGTGAACATCCGGTGGAACACCTAATGAACACCCAGTGAACACCAAGTGAACACCCAGTGAACACCAAATCAATACCCCGTGAACATCCGGTGGAACACCTAATGAACACCCAGTGAACACCAAACCAATACCCCGTGAACACCAAATGAACATCCAGAGAACACCCATTGAACACCAAGTGAACACCCAGTGAACACCAAATCAATACCCTGTGAACATCCGGTGGAACACCTAATGAACACCCAGTGAACAACAAGTGAACACCAAATCAATACCCCGTGAAAACCCAGTGAACACCAAATGAACATCCAGAGAACACCCAATGAACACCAAGTGAACACCCAGTGAACACCAAATCAATACCCCGTGAACACCCAGTGAACACCAAATGAAAATCCAGAGAACACCCAGTGAACACCAAATGAACATCTAGAGAACACCCAGTGAACACCCAATGAACACCAAATCAAAAGTCCGTGAACGTCCAGTGAACACCTAATGAACACCCAATAAACACCCAGTGACCACCAAATGAACACCCGATGAACACCCACTGATAACCAAAGCAAGTCCATCGTTTCAATTCACACTCCCTACGCGTTCAGTACCGGCGATCGTCACTTCAGGATCGTTATTTGAAGATCGTCATTTGAGGGCAAGTCGACCATGACTTTCCCCCCTCCCCCACCTCCCCCTCTTACAGACCACTAATGTGAAGGGGCACCCATTCGGCCGGAAGTTATGGTACTTGACTGGGTCGTGACCGGAGCAGAAATGGACCATCTCGGTACCCATAGTGTAAATAGAGAATTACAAGGTATTTCTGTTTTCCCCTCTCAGGTTTACAGGGACTGCTGCTGTTTGCTGGGGACACACACACACACACACACACACACACACACACACACACACATATATATATATATATATATATATATATATATATATATATATATATATATATATATATATATTTATATATACCAAAGCCAAATCAAAGTCCTTCAAAAGCAGGCATCTCGCTCACCCCATACAAATGGGAAAAAAGTACGTTAAAAGAAGAAGATATATATATATATATATATATATATATATATATATATATATAAAATGTCCACTCCAAGCTTAATATTGCTACTGTCTATACAATATTTTCGTCCGTACCTCTGTCAGATTTTAGCTCATACGAATATATTTCTTCTACGGTTACTTATTCTCTTATAATTCAAATAATCACAATCTCATAATAAAACTGATACGAGCTAAGCTTTCACATATTTCTCCCAGTAAATGTTTCAAAATATCGCCCATTTCGTAAAACTCTATTTATCATTCTCGTTTAACTTACTAAATTTAACTCCTTTCCTCCAACACTCTTCCTTAACGCTACTTTGAACTTACGACGCCTTTCACCACTAAATTCAGCTCCCTTCCTCCCACATCCAACGCTGGTTTGACGCCGGGCGAGGCAACAGGAGCCTAATCTATTCATTGGGGCTTCTAATTAATTCAGGAGCCGAAAACTTCTACGGGATTTTGCATCAGAATACCCGTCGTCACTCGCCGATTAACTTCCTCGCCTTTTACGAAGTTGGGAGCCGAGGCTCTTCAATAAATATGTCTCGGAAGTTAAGAAGTTACTCTTCCCCGAGACAAAGTATTATTTTGTTCAAGGGTGGTTCGCTGGATGCACAAGTAACGCGGCGTAATAAATGGTGGCAGGTGTTTAGATTCTCACCATTTTTCACGCAGTTTCACGATGAATAACAATCCCCCCCCACCCCCTCTCTCTCTCTCTAAGAAATTCAGTGCCTTGGCTGTAAAGAGTAACAAGTTTGATACATTTATCACATTCTCTCTCTCTCTCTCTTTCAAAAAACAAAAAAAATCTGTCTCGGCTGTAAAGAGTAGCAGAAGTATGATACACTTCTTAATATCACATTCTCTCTCTCTCTCTCTCTATTTATAATGAATTGTAAACTCCCTCTCAGCACACAGAAACACCCCATGTATAACTATTTTTTGAACTCGGAGGAAAATAGCCCCATTGTTGCTCCTACACCGTAGGATATTTTCGTTAAGATTCCCGGGAATTGTGAGGCCTGGCCCTCCTCTGTCTATAGGTCTGTAGGTCTGCCCGTGGGATATACTGAGTGGTTTAATCTTGCCTCAAAAAAGCTTTTCAGGTCCTTGTAGGCGACCCTAGGACCGGGTTTTCAAACCCTCCCACTCATGTACTTTTTACTGTTTCATTTTCTTTTAATCTATTTCCGCTTTCTTTCGTTTATCCCTTTGTTGGATTTCATCCGTTATTCTACTCTAATCCTCCTTAGCTTTCACACCCTTTCTGTCAGCATCCATGCAATGACTCGTTCTATTCGTCCCATTTACTTCTTTACGTTTCGCTTCAGGCAAATAACCCTTAAATATTTAATAGATAGATAAATAAATAAATAAATAAATTAGGTAAGTATAATCACCTGCTTGAAGTGTAGTTTTCAAAGCTCATACAACACCACCACCAGGTTTATCGTCTTGAAATATCTGGGCTAGTTCCTGACGTCCTTACCTTCTCTCGAGTCTTACCTTTCTTGCTATTAAATTCCCCCAGGTACTTCCCGGGCCCCCAATTTACCTCAGGTACTTCCCAGATCCCCAAAAGGCCTCAGGTATTTCACAGATCCCCAAATACTCCGAAACTGTCTCAGGTATATCACAATCCCCAAATCAACTCAGGTATTTCCCATATCCCCCAAACTTCCTCAGGTATTTACCAGATCCCTAAATCAACTCAGGTATTTCCCAGATCCCCAAAACTACCTCAAGTATTTCTCAGGCCACCATACCAACTCAGGTATTTCCCAGATCACCAAAACTGCCTCAGGTATTACCCAGGCCCCCAAATCAACTCAGATTATTTCTCAGATCCCCAAAACCCCCTCAGGTATTTCCCAGACTCCAAAAGGCATCAGGCATTTCCCAGATCCCCAAAACTCCCTCAGGTATTTTCCAGATCCCCAAACTGCCTCAGGTACTTCCCAGCTCCCCAAATTGCCTCAGGTACTTCCCAAATTAACTCAGGTACATCTCAGCTCACTAAAAGCAGCACAAACTTTATTTTCTGGCACACTCTGACTATCTAAAACAACCTTAACATTATTCGTTCCCATACTTCGCCCACCTGTCAACCTATCTAGCTTACACACCCATAATCCCATGCAAGAACACTTCGAGAACACTTACTCTGCACTTTG
>NC_089765.1:14698820-14721320 GCF_040412425.1 Macrobrachium rosenbergii | reverse complement strand
AATCGTCTAGAACCAACAGAAAGAAAGAGAGAGGAGGAATAAAACCAGTCTCCGTTACTTCACTACACGACCTGTAATTTTAGGTTATACAAACACATCCATCTACTGAGATCAGCTTCTGCACAGTAATTGATTGAAGCACATCAGTCCTCACCCTGGCAACGCAATATCTGGCATGGCATTGAATAAATGAAGGTACCCACAGTGCTCATTAACATCAAACACACACACACACACATACACAAACACACGTACACACGCGCGCCTTTTGGGTGTACGTTACTCTCAAGGTACGTGTAGTCGATATCAGAGAGTATTTGTGTCTTTGTACACATAAAAAGAAATGGTCTTACTGGCAATGTTCCAATTAGAATATTGGCAGTGTCCCAATTAGAAACGAAACAAATATTTATACATACACAAAGAAATGGTCTTGCTGGTAGTGTCCCACCCAGAAATAAATAAAAACGGCGATTTCACACTAAGAATAACGCTGACACAAGTCATAAAATGAAATAGACATGAAGAATCCCAACCAGTATGAAGGACATACAATTTTGATAGAGAACCCAATAGCTATTCTAAATGTTGGCGTAACTCACTTTAAAAGCCAATGCTACATTCTGCAAATGTGACTTCAATGTGTCACTCAGAGATTGCAGAATATATCTCCATAGTTCTGAAATTATGCAAACAGATAATATATTTGTTGTAAGGAACTATCATACATTACTGACCAAGGGACAAATAGATACTCTAAATGCTAGCCTAACTCAATTTAACAGCCAGTGCTATATTCCGTAAAGGTGACTCCAATCTCTCACTCAAGATATTGAGGAATTTATCTTCAGAGTTCACATGATTCGTTATGGAAATCTGGCAGGAATGCCACTAATTGGAAATAAATTTATTATAGGATAATATCACTCTGTTTCTGAAGATGCTACCGCCCTAATTTCCCATCAGGGTAGACTAACTGTAGGCGGTTCGTCTGCGTTCCTCCGCTATCTCATATCTGGGCTTAATTTCGTGGCATTCATTTGCTATGCTGACTGCTTTTAATTACATATGTGGGGAGAGAGAGAGAGAGAGAGAGAGAGAGAGAGAGAGAGAGAGAGAGAGAGAGAGAGAGAGAGAGAGGAGGAGGAGCTATGTATAATAGATTAATGGGATATGTGTACGAGGCACAACACAAGAGTGATAAAAATCTGATTACACACACTCACAGAGAGAGAGAGAGAGAGAGAGAGAGAGAGAGAGAGAGAGAGAGAGAGAGAGAGAGAGAGAGAGAGATAGGAGGAGAAGCTATGTATAATAGATTAATGGGAAATGTGTACAAGGTACAAAACAGGATTGACTAAAATTGTGATTGCAGAGAGAGAGAGAGAGAGAGAGAGAGAGAGAGAGAGAGAGAGAGAGAGAGAGAGAGAGAGATTCAGTATCAAAGCTCTTCATCTACGATTAGCCGAAACCTTTGTAGCTTCGTATTTAAAGAAAAAATAAAAAAAAGGTACATTTGAAGTACACAATCCCTTTGAGTCCAAAGGAGGGATTTCACTTTGGAATCTGCAGCGCAGCAGATTTAGCTTCCAATTCCCGACAATTCCCGATTCCCGTGCAATGTACCCTCGTTGACCTTGCTTCAATATTTGAAAGAAATAAAAGTTTTATTTACTTTGATTTTTTTTTACCCGTGACGCCGTAACGATTCATACTGCATAGCAGTACTGAATCAAAACCTCATTTTCTTGTGGAGAGAGAGAGAGAGAGAGAGAGAGAGAGAGAGAGAGAGAGAGAGAGAGAGAGAGAGAGAGAGAGAGAGAGGAATCTATGAATATTTCCCTCAGCTCTATATTTTTTCATGTCGAATATAGTTTAATTTCTGAGAGAGAGAGAGAGAGAGAGAGAGAGAGAGAGAGAGAGAGAGAGAGAGAGAGAGAGAGAGAGAGAGAGAGAGAGAGAAAAGAATCTATGAATATTCAGGTCAAATCTTTTATCATTATATTCACAGTGAGTTCTAGTTTAATTTCCGAGAGAGAGAGAGAGAGAGAGAGAGAGAGAGAGAGAGAGAGAGAGAGAGAGAGAGAGAGAGAGAGAGAGAGATGAATCTACGAATAATTAACTCAGCTAACTTTACCATTTTTTCATGCCGAATATAGTTTAATTTCAGAGAGAGAGAGAGAGAGAGAGAGAGAGAGAGAGAGAGAGAGAGAGAGAGAGAGAGAGAGAGAGAGAGAGAGAGAGAGAGGATGGAAGCAGTGAACGATGTACAGCAGATTAATGGGAAATGAGTACAAGGCATAAAACAATAGCAACTGAAATATGATTACACCCACACACACACACAGAGAGAGAGAGAGAGAGAGAGAGAGAGAGAGAGAGAGAGAGAGAGAGAGAGAGAGAACCAAATCAAGACTTTTATTCGGGGGCCAAACCCAATGACTTTATATGAGACCAAATCGTGGGGGTTTTATTTTATTTTTCCGGTCTCGACGATTCACACAAATTCCGGAATTCTTTTTGATTTTTTTCCAAACTTTTTCTCTCTCTCTAAACCTTAACAATACAAAAGCAGAATATTTATTCCGCAGCGGCAAACAATAACCCTTGCTCTCTTCATTTCCACGGAGACCTTACAAACGTAAAACCCACTTTTTTTTCATTCAAGCAGAAAAGACTTCTATTATCCGTTATTTTTTTTTTTTTTTTTTTTTTTTTTTTGCTCCCGATGGTCGAAAAAACGAAAGTTTATATTCGATAACAAACGAAAACTCTCGTATTTACCTCCTAATCCTCCCGAGCTGGGAAAGATAAGAGAGAGAGAGAGAGAGAGAGAGAGAGAGAGAGAGAGAGAGAGAGAGAGAGAGAGAGAGAGAGAGAGAGAGTATTGGAATGAATTTTAGCTTACGTTTTTTATATTTCTTACATGACAAGTTTTGGGTTAATTTATGAGAGAGAGAGAGAGAGAGAGAGAGAGAGAGAGGAATCTATAAATATTTAACTAATCTTTCTTATATTTTCTTTCATGTCGAGACAGTTTAACTTAGAGAGAGAGAGAGAGAGAGAGAGAGAGAGAGAGAGAGAGAGAGAGAGAGAGAGAGAGATGAATATTTAACTCAGCTCTATTTATAATTTCTTTCACGTCGAGACCGAGTTTAATTTCTCCGAGAGAGAGAGAGAGAGAGAGAGAGAGAGAGAGAGAGAGAGAGAGAGAGAGAGAGAGAGAGAGAGAGAGAGAATAATGTCAGATTACACTCTTCCTTTCTATTAGGTCAAAAGAAATTCAGGCTCTGTTGTTTCCCTTGAAGAAATAAAGCCTTGAATATTTCATGGCTCAAATGTCCTGGGGAACGCATAATTTTTCAGCCTCCGTGCTTGCGCGTGCATGCCTGGAGAGAGAGAGAGAGAGAGAGAGAGAGAGAGAGAGAGAGAGAGAGAGAGAGAGAGAGAGAGAGAGACTAATGCGGTGAATTTTATCTTATCTTTCGTGACGATTTTTAGGGTTAATGTGTGTGTGTGTGTGTGTGTGTGTGTGTGTGAGAGAGAGAGAGAGAGAGAGAGAGAGAGAGAGAGAGAGAGAGAGAGAGAGAGAGAGAGAGATCTAAGAATATTCAGCTACCTCTCTTATTATTTCCTTCAGAAGGGGATCTAGTGTAATTTCTGAGAGAGAGAGAGAGAGAGAGAGAGAGAGAGAGAGAGAGAGAGAGAGAGAGAGAGAGAGAGAGAGTTTCCCACCGAGCACTCATCTTTGCCCAAGAAGCCTAGCATTGTTTAATATGATTTCATATTTATTCAAGCAAATGTTTCCACACGTTTTTGTTTTTTTCATGGGGATAAGCAAACGTTTGTTCAGATGAACTGCGTCTCTCTCTCTCTCTCTCTCTCTCTCTCTCTCTCTCTCTCTCTCTCTCTCTCGCTTTGTTAGTATAAAAAAATATAAACTTAATTTAGATTTGCTACTCTTTATAAAAAAAAAACAAATATCTTACTCTCGCTTCTGAAGGGCTTAGAATTATTCCTTTCTATATCTGACTAGAGGTGACGGCCTTTGCTTCGTTCGTCTGAGTTCCTTTTATATTTTTACACTAAAAGATTATTTTAGACTACAGGATTATTTTATACTGAAAGAAAGATTACCTTATGCTAATAGATTATTTAACACTGACAGATTATTTTGCAGTGCTAAGGGTAATTATTCTCTAAAGATAGTTTAATGAAAATAGATAAGTACAGAATTGACACTAACAAAATGTACTTTTCATGTAAAGCCTCAATTATATTTTGTTGTTTTAGAAATAGATTCTATTGCTTGCTTATATATAAAGATCAACAGGAAGATGATATATCTATCTAACTGTTTATCTATCTATTAATCTAATTCTCTACCTTTCTCTGTTTATTAAGACCAAAATGAACATTGCATACTGAGGTTCCCATAATGATTTTTCTCACTTCCTTTCAAAGAATGAATATTCTTGGCCTCTATCCCACAAGACCTTTGAGCCATTCTTTGTTTCCCAGCTCGGGAAAACTTAATCTTACTTTCATAAAAAGAAAAGAAAATTAGATTGTATTTTTAAATATGTTCTGATCTCACAGAGATAATCCTTTCTTTCGCCCTATCTTCAATTAGCGCGAGCATGTAGCTGTTTTATGAGAGAGCATGGAAATAATCATTGTAACTTCGGCCAGTGTGATGAATTCTTAGCTCGGGGAGAGAGAGAGAGAGAGAGAGAGAGAGAGAGAGAGAGAGAGAGAGAGAGAGAGAGAGAGAGAGAGAGAGAATCTATGAATATTTAGATCAGCTGACTTATTTTTTTCGTGGCTTCTAGTTTTAATTTCTAAGAGAGAGAGAGAGAGAGAGAGAGAGAGAGAGAGAGAGAGAGAGAGAGAGAGAGAGAGAGAGGACTCTATTAATATTTAGCTTATCTTTCAAGTTATTTCCTCGAAGACGAACATTTTTTGCTTAATTCTTCACACACACACACACACAGAGAGAGAGAGAGAGAGAGAGAGAGAGAGAGAGAGAGAGAGAGAGAGAGAGAGAGAGAGAGAGAGAGAGATGATCACTTTCCCATCTAACCCACAGCATCACGGAAACATCAGTTCCAAACAGCAGTTCGTACGTCATCATCATCATAATCATCTACACAGTAGATCTCGACGAAGAACCTTTCCCCAACCAGATACTGACGAAGGGGGGAAATCTCCCCCGTCGAAATCCTTCTCGAGAGCAAAACGACGAATCACCGAAGGGCGGAAAGGGGAGTCGGGAGAGACGAGATTTAAACGCGTCTCGTCGGTTCCGACGGGAATGGGAATGAGTTATTAGGAGGAGGAGGAGGAGGAGGAGGAGGAGGAGGAGGAGGAGTATAAGGAGGAGGAAGACGGGGGAAGGGAGCCGAAGATCATATGAGATGGAGATGGGGGAAAGAGAAATGATTTGGCTTTTAGATATTCCCGAATTCTTTGATATCCTTGTTCCCCCATCTTCTCCCCTACGGATGGGTCTTTAAGACCGCCCACGGAAGTCGTCTTGGCGATGGAGGGCGTTGGAATGGCCCAGACGCCTCATCAGCCCTTGAGAGGCTCAGTGAGGAGGAGGAGGAGGAGGAGGAGGAAGAGACATTGAGAAGCTGAGAAAAGGAGGGAAAAATGGTAGGAGGTATATGAAGGCGCGTCTCATTATATGTCATTACTCGAAGCATCACCCTTAATGCTCAGGTGATGATTATTTCTGTTAAGGCTGTTTTAGTGGTCTGTTAAGTATTTTCAATGAAATGCCTTCTTGAAAAATTCACCAAGAGTGTAGTCAGGTAAAGGAAATCAAGTAAAATAACATAAAAAGAATGAGGGGAATTAGCTGCGTATGTTTTGTTCGAGTAAGTGTATAATATATATATATATATATATATATATATATATATATATATATATATATATATATATATATATATATATATATATATATATATATATATATATATATATATATATATATATATATATACTGTATATATAAAAGGAATGCTGCCCAAGAAGTTGCTCTCTCTCTCTCTCTCTCTCTCTCTCTCTCTCTCTCTCTCTCTCTCTCTTACAAGCACAGACCAAGACCTACCCCAAAAAATAACAACACAAGGATAAAAACACGTAAAAATAGACACAAATAAAACAGGAAGGAGGAAGAAGAGAGGAGGAGGAGGAGGAGGAGGAGGAGGAGGAGGAGGAGGAGGAGGAGGAGGAGGAGGAGCCAGCAGTCGTACTAATAGCGAAAGATCCTTGGGGGAGGAAGGAAGAGCAAAAATAATTCAAAAGAAACCCGACGTCTCTGGGTGCGTGAGCAGACTATTCACTGGGGGTCCTTTGGCCTAGCGTGTCTATAATAAACTCACCCCTAACCGCCACCCCGACCCCGCCCCCCCCCTATACCTTCCCATTTACTTGGTCATCTTCCAGACTGCACGTACGGCGTATAGCCGAAAAGAGCCGCAGTGTTTACAGCCCTATGGCAAAATCTACGATCGGGTCTCGGCTACGGAAGACAGTTATTGGTCGTCGCAACTATCTCGACTTGGTTCGTAAGGCCGATTTAGGCTGAGTGTGTGTTTCCTGGGTGAGTAAGCGTAAGTTTCCCCCTTGGAAATTATGGCGTCAATGAAATATCAGTGTTAGGTACTTACATATGTTTAGTATTAGGCTCTTCGTAGGCCTACTGAGGAGAATCGCCCTCAGCAAATGTCTTTCTCTCTCTCTCTCTCTCATACTTTCTAAGACCACTTTCTTTCTCTTAAGATGCCAGGAATGTACTCCTCTCTCTCTCTCTCATACTTTCTAAGGCCACTTTCTTTCTCTTAAGATGCCAGGAATATACTCATCTCTCTCATACTTTCTAAGGCCACTTTCTTTCTCTTAAGATGCCAGGAATATACTCCTCTCTCTCTCTCTCTCATACTTTCTAAGGCCACTTTTTTTCTCTTAAGATGCCAGGAATATACCTCTCTCTCATACTTTCTAAGACCACTTTCCTTCTCTTAAGATGCCAGGAATATACCTCTCTCTCATACTTTCTAAGACCACTTTCTTTCTCTTAAGATGCCAGGAATATACTCCTCTCTCTCTCTCATACTTTTTAAGACCTTTTTCTTCCTCTCAAGACGCCAGGAATATACGCTTTTTCTTCCACTGATCTATCTCCACCAGTTGTTTCTGTGGGACAAACTAGACCCTGAGAAACCTTCTACTACATCTTATTCCAATTTTAATTACTTGCACGATTCTAATTCCACGTACAAAAGGACCACATGTATGAGTTCCACCTTTTACTCTTTGAGAACTTAAAAGCCATAATACACAAGGTAAGTCTTAGCCCCAAAGGGAAGATTTAATCCCAAGGGAAGTCTTCAGCCCTTTAGCCCTAAGGGAAGTCTTTAGCCCTTAAGGAAGACTTATCCCTATATTTCCTTTAAACATTCCAACTTCTTCAGACAGCTCCTTCCATTGTTCCCTAACTTGTGGAAGAACTTCCGTCGCCTGTCTTATTCGTTCCTCTGGTGAACCAACGTAGCACCTTCTATACAAATATTCATCACACCATCTTCCACGTTCTCCCACTCACTCTCATCTCCTTTCTCTGGCAAACTTTCTCCATACTTTCTTTCCCTACTTTCTGTTCTTGTAAAGCCTTGACCAGCGTCCGTGTAACTTTCCCTGCTGACATTGTTTATCAACCCTTTATCATTTGCTGACATCTCATTATCACCTTGCACACAAATTCCTTTCTTAAAACTCCTCTCCTTTCTCTGGCAAACTTTCTACATGCTTTCTTTCCTTACTTTCTCTTCTTGTAAAGCCTTGACCAACGTCTCAATAGCTTTCCCTACTGACACTGTCTATCAACCCTCTGTCACTTGATGAAATGTCTATCACTTTCCACTCACAAATTCCTATCTTAACCCCCATTTTCTTTCTATGGCAAACTTTCCCTATACTTTCTTTCCCTACTTTCTCTTCTTGTAAAGACCTGACCAACGTCTCAATAACTTTACCTTTTGCTCCTGTCCACAAACTCTACTTTCTTATCCTTAACTTATCCCAATAATCCATCAATATAAAGTTGAGACAACGCGGCCTTGTTTTCTTTAAACTTTTTTATCTTGAGGACTAACTACTCTCTCTCTCTCTCTCTCTCTCTCTCTCTCTCTCTCTCTCTCTCTCTCTCTCTCTCTCTCTCTCTCTCTCCCGCGTAGGGGTCTTGACAAACAATTACTCTAACCACATGTCTTTGTGGTCTTTATATTGTATTTATTTTTATTTGTGAGAGATGTGGCCTTGACATATAGTTATGGAAAACTAACGCATTTGCTCCACTGTTCTATGATAAAATCTTAATGCAAACACTTTATCTATTCCCTAAATAATTACGCTTTACCCTTCTAATACAACAAAAACACAACAATTACATCCACGACCACAACAAAAAATAGCATTATCATTATAAAATCATCACCAGAAAAAAAACCAGGAAACGAATAATATCATTTCCCTTCCAGACTTTAAACACTAAAATCATGGAGGCATTCGCTACAACATTTTCCAGAAATCGTCCTTCCGACAGAGAGAGAGAGAGAGAGAGAGAGAGAGAGAGAGAGAGAGAGAGAGAGAGAGAGAGAGAGAGAGAGAGTCACCCGCTCACACAGAAACACGAGGTCGCCAAAAATGCAGTTAATGAAGAGAAAATCATGAGGAGTCGCTGAATAATTATCAGACTGAGGGAATTCCCGGCGATAAAACGGGCGTTGTCACTAACGAACTGAGTGGAGAGAGAGAGAGAGAGAGAGAGAGAGAGAGAGAGAGAGAGAGAGAGAGAGAGAGAGAGAGAGAGAGAAATATAAAAGTGACACACGAGACTCAACGACGGAAGGGGGAAGGACAGGAACGGAAGGATTTGACGAAAGAACGGAGGGTAATGACGGGGAAGAGGGGAGGTACGTAAGCAGGAAAGGAGAGAGAGAGAGAGAGAGTTAAGGAATGAAAGGAGAGAGAGAGAGTGAGAGAAAAGTGATGATTAAGGAATGGAAGAGAGAGAGAAAAGTGATAATTAAGGAATGAAGAGAGAGAGAGAGAGAGAGAGAGAGAGAGAGAGAGATGAAAAGAGCGAAAGTTAAGGAATGATAGAAGAGAGAGAAAGAGAGAAAAGTGATGATTAAGGAATGAAGAGAGAGAGAGAGGGAGAAAGAGAGAGAGAGAGAGAGATAAGAAATGTATCAAACTTCTTTTGCTCTTTACATCCAAAACACTGAATTTCCTTGAGAGAGAGAGAGAGAGAGAGAGAGAGAGAGAGAGAGAGAGAGAGAGAGAGAGAGAGAGAATGATAATGGCCTGATGAATATTCAAGAATGATTATACCTGGGGCACTCTTCCAGCCTCACACGTTTTTAATGATTTCAATGCAGGTATGCATTCTCTCTCTCTCTCTCTCTCTCTCTCTCTCTCTCTCTCTCTCTCACACAGAGCCCACAACACTAAACTAACAACCAGGTATATAATGAACTACTTGGCCATATGTGGATTTTAAGGAAAGCGCCGGTGACTGAGAGAGAGAGAGAGAGAGAGAGAGAGAGAGAGAGAGAGAGAGAGAGAGAGAGAGAGAGAGAGAGAGAGAGAGTAACAATTACGTTAAGTAAAACAATGCTTTTTCCCCTCCGAATGATTAAATGGAGACGCGCTGGAAATTAATGGATCTTGGGCGACGCTTCTCTTGTAATTAATTTAATAACTATTGCATATTACACCTTAATAACAGCTCGCAAATTTTACGGTTATTTACTGCTCTGTCGTGATGGGGTTGCGAGACCCACGCCCTTTGTTCGGTTTTCTTCTTTAATTCATTGCTTAGCTGACCAGTAAATACTCTTGCTCAGGAACTGAACCCAGGGGCTTAAATAAGCTGGTGGTGTGCTTGTCCTAACCCCTGGACCACTCTCTCTCTCTCTCTCTCTCTCTCTCTCTCTCTCTCTCTCTCTCTCTCTCTCTCTCTCTCTCTATATATATATATATATATATATATATATATATAATAAATGAGTATAATACAAACATATATAGTATATATATATAATTTATATATATATATATATATATATATATATATATATATATATATATATATACTGTATATATATATGTATATATATATATATATATATATATATACTGTATATATATATGTATATATATATATATGGAGAGAGAGAGAGAGAGAGAGAGAGAGAGAGAGAGAGAGAGAGAGAGAGAGAGAGAGAGAGAGAGAGAGAGAGTCAGTCACTTTTATCCGTAAAAAATAAATTTATGCACACTTGAAAAGGTTTGCAAATACTATATATATATATATATATATATATATATATATATATATATATATATATATATATATATATATATATATATATATATATACACACATACATATAAGTATGTATATATACTCATACAGTATATACATCCGTTTACATATCCATACACATCCAGCCCCTGAGATTCCAATCCTGGAAACCCAGAACTGGAACGCACAATAAAAAAAAAAAAAATCCTTCCTTCGACGCCTGGAAGTGTCAAGAAGAATCTGGTCCCGAGAAGAGAATCACGAATCAGTCATAAAATGCTGGAGACGCCTCGATCTCTCTCTCTCTCTGAACTTACGGCCCTCTCTCTAATGATGATAACCTGATCACGTGCGGAGATACTGAGAGAGAGAGAGAGAGAGAGAGAGAGAGAGAGAGAGAGAGAGAGAGAGAGAGAGAGAGAGAGAGAGAGAGATTCATACTGGTGAGAGAGAGAGAGAGAGAGATTCATACTGTATGAGGATTTTAAAGTGAACGAGGTCTTCAACTGGGATACTTCAGTGAGAGAGAGAGAGAGAGAGAGAGTTTCAATAAAATGAAGAATGATCTCGAATGTGAAAGAATATTACCAGACAATTCAAAAGACACGTTAACGTAGAAAATAGAATAAATGACATAAAAAAAGGAAAAAAAAAAGATAATCAATTAAAGGTTTCTGTTAAGACGAACATAAAGGTCGCCGAGAAAACTTCTATTTAAGATGAATATTTCAAAGAGAGAATACTTCAAAGGTGGAATGAATGATTTAACTGGAAGTATCACAGATGTATCGTTCTGCTACCTTTCATAATTGAAAATCACCGGACCTTAATTGTATTTCTAATTTGAGAAATAGAACCACTGTTTAAATTGCCAGCATTCCCAAACCGTGGGAATCTGAACGGCTCTCGAAGGCTCTTTGGAGAGAATCTTTAAAACTCCTTTTTGAAGAGAATCTTTAAAATTCCTCCTTTAGGAGAGTCTTTATAGCTCCTTTTTGAAGAGAATCTTTAAAACTCCTCTCTGAAGAGAATCTTTAAAACTCTTGCTTGAAGAGAATCTTTAAAACTCCTCCTTCAAGAGAATCTTGAAAACACCTCCTTGAAGAGAATCTTTAAAACTCCTCTTTTAAGGGAATCTTTGAAACTCCTCCTTGTAGAGAATCTTTAAAACGCCTCTTTTAAGAGAATCTTTAAAACGCCCGACAGGTCGACTTTGAAGCGAGTCTCGATACGGAACGCAGAACTGAAGTCATATTGTGAACGCGTCCGATACTTGGGAGTTCATTTTTGAAGTCTATAACGCCCAAGCGACTTTTGATTTGCTTTTGTTGAAACCCTCTGTTAAAACAGCAGTGTTAGAACACTCTGTCAAAACAGCAGTTTTAAAAGCCTCTGTTAAAACAGCAGTGTTAAAACCCTCTGTTAAAACAGCAATATCAAAATGTTTGTCAGTCACTGAAGGTGTGAACAATCAAATGTAAATTCTGTCTTTGCTTTCCTTGTGACAAACAACAAGAAAACCCGAGAAGAGAATAAATAAAATGACATTATCGCAGACTCTCACGCTGGGACAGAACTATCTCGCCGAGAAGATCCACCTGGAGTGATTTCTAATGCAAGAATGACCTTTGGTGGCCTTCCATGAACGGCTGTTCTGAAATATCAATGGCCTTAAGCATAATCCTCGAGTTCTTCCGCTGGAAATAGATCAAGCGACGTGACAGAAAGACGTGTCCTTTCACTTGACGTCTTTGAAGGAGAACTTATATAGTATAGTGCTTGCATGCAACCATACCAACTGGAACTTCAAACGTTCAAGCGAAGATGCGACGCATAACTACCCAAGGCAATTCTCCTGATATTTTTATCTATTTATTTTTTATTTATTTGTTAATTTATATTTTCTTTTCTAATAAGTGATCTCTTCTTTCCTATTACTCTCTGTCACTTCTTTCAAATGAACGCCATAATATCTTTTGTAAGCTTGAATTTCAAGTCAGTGGCCTCTGTGGTGGGCTTGTTCCAAATGAATAAGGTTTATCTCCTGAATATAATAATAATAATAATAATAATAATAATAATAATAATAATAATAATAATAATAATAATAATAATAATAATAATAATAATAATAATGGTTTAGAAAACCTTCCTTTTTTTATCTCTGTTATTACTTAAACATGTCAAGAATACTGAATACAATATACCAGACTAGAATAGAAACATAATCGAAAATAGAACAGAAAATTCATCTCCTGAACGAGACACAAAATGACAGAAATGTGACGCGAGAAAAAAAACTGCAAATAATTGAACTACTTTTGAAGCGTCAAGTTTTACTGAGAAGTTTAATCAGCGTCAGAAAACAATTGCGATATTGTCATTGCGTTTCTTTTTTTTTTTTTTGTCACACGACTTTAACACTGCTGTTTTTTTTTTGAGATTTTAACACTGCTGTTTTTTCAAGAGACTATATAAACAGTGCTCTTTTAAGAGAATATTTTAATACTGCTGTTCCAACAGGCCATTTTCACATTTCTTTTCAACAGAACATTTTAACATTGCTGATTTTAACGAACTAATTTAACACTGCTATTTTAAGAGCATTTTACTGTTACTGTTGTAACAGAATATTTGAACATTGCTTTTCAACAGAACATTTTAACATTGCTGATTTTAACAAACTAATTTAACATTGCTGTTTCAACATTTTAATATTGCTGTCGTAACAGACCATTTTAACATCGCTTTTCAACAGAACATTTTAACATTGCTGATTTTAACAAACTAATTTAACATTGCTGTTTTAACAACATTTTAATATTGCTGTCGTAACAGACCATTTTAACAGTGCTGTTTCAACAGACCATTTTAACGCTAAGGTTTTAAGGCCGTTTTAACACTGTTGGTTTACCAGACCATTTTAACACTACTGGATTATTATTATTATTATTATTATTATTATTATTATTATTATTATTATTATTATTATTCAGAAGATGAAACCTATTCATATGGAACAAGCCCACCACAGGGGCCACTGACTTGAAATTCAACCTTCCAAGGAATATGTTATTATTATTATTATTATTATTATTATTATTATTATTATTATTATTATTATTCAGAAGATGAAACATATTCATATGGAACAAGCCCACCACAGGGGCCACTGGCTTGAAATTCAAGCTTCCAAAGAATATTAAGGTGTTCATTAGGAAGAAGTAAGATTAGGAAGAAATAAGAGGAGGTAAAGGGTAAACACAAAAGGAAGAGATCCCACTTATTAAAAAAGAAAGAATAAATTAGTAAATAGATAAAAATATATTAAAATGCAAGGAGATCAGTATTAGGGTAGCAATGCATTGCATCTTCGCTTGAACTTCTGAAGAAGTTCCAATTGCACCTAGAGGCTGTTCCCAATCGACCTGAGTGGAGGTCATGTTGAAGCGTCCTCAGGTCAAAGGTCAGGCGAGCGGATATACCCAGCTATAGAACGTCCTCAAAGGATTCTTTAAGGGACCCCAACAAGGATTCTTTGAATAACGGCTGAAAGGGTAGGATTTCTCTGACGAGGATTCTGAAAATCGTGTTTTCAGGATTGAACGTTGAGGATTTACTTACATAAGAGACTTCGAGAAGCTTGTAGAGCCGAATTAGGGAATGTCATTGAGGTATTTTCAATAAAGCTACGTAAATTGACGATTCAGTTTCTCCACATACACGCATACATACATACATATATATATCTATATATGTTGTATATGCACCTGTATATATATTATATATATAATATATTATACATACAGTATATTACATATATAATATATATATATGTATATATACACATATATATACATACTTACAAACACACACATATATATATACACATATATACACCCTCATATATATACACATATATAACGTGTTGTTTTGCATGAATATACGCCAGCATACATACCTAAACTATGCAAGAATGCACACACAATTTGGTAAGCACACAAGCACAAACTTCCCCTTTCTCTCTCTCTCTCTCTCTCTCTCTCTCTCTCTCTCTCTCTCTCTCTCTCTCTCTCTCTCTCTCTCTCTCAAAAATACGGGTCACGAGGCTTTTTATTTTTTCCTCTTCTGGCATTGATATGCAGAAAGACACGGAAGCTGTACAGAAGCTGTACAGAAGTAATGGAGCGAACACTGACAGGAGAGACAACAAAGGAAGAGAGATCGCAAAGACGAGATAAAAGCACTGACGCAGGAAGTCAGAGAGAGAGAGAGAGAGAGAGAGAGAGAGAGAGAGAGAGAGAGAGAGAGAGAGAGAGAGAGAGAGAGAGAGAGAGAGAGAAGTAATCTACTTGGGATAATTCTCTTGCGTGCCAATCAAGAACACAACGAACTAAACATACTTTGAGAGAGAGAGAGAGAGAGAGAGAGAGAGAGAGAGAGAGAGAGAGAGAGAGAGAGAGAGAGAGAGAAAAGTAATCTACTTGGGATCATTCTCTTGCGTACCAATCAAGAACACAACAAACTAAACATACTTTGCGAGAGAGAGAGAGAGAGAGAGAGAGAGAGAGAGAGAGAGAGAGAGAGAGAGAGAGAGAGAGAGAGAGAGAGAGAAAAGTAATCTACTTGGGATCATTCTCTTGCGTGCCAATCAAGAACACAACGAACTAAACATACTTTGAGAGAGAGAGAGAGAGAGAGAGAGAGAGAGAGAGAGAGAGAGAGAGAGAGAGAGAGAGAGAGAGAGAGAGAGAGAGAGAGAAGTAAGTAATCTACTTGGGATCATTCTCTTGCGTGCCAATCAAGAACACAACGAACTAAACATACTTTTGAGAGAGAGAGAGAGAGAGAGAGAGAGAGAGAGAGAGAGAGAGAGAGAGAGAGAGAGAGAGAACCTTCTGGATGCATATTCTTACTAAATCAAGAACGAACGCAACAAACAAACATATAATGTTCTTTAAGAAAAAAAATGTGAAACAACGCCCACATTCTTAAAAAAAAATTCTTACAAAAAAAAACTTTACTTTAGAAAAGTATCCTCAAAGTTAGCGCAACTTTTCACACTGTGCGGGAACAGCGCCGTTAAATGATGACAAATGACTCTGTTGTTGAAAAGGATTATAATACGTATTTTGAACCACTCCAGCTATTCAGTACTACCATCCAGTAATCTGACCTCGAATTTTGACTACCACTGAGGAAGAAATATTTAATATTTAAGCTTTCATTATAGATAAAAAAAATTAAATCTGTAAATTTACCAATGAGGAAGAAATATTCAATCTTTAAGCTTTTATTAGAGATTGAAAAAAAGAATTAAATCTGTAAATTTACCAATGAGGAAGAAATATTTAATATTTAAGCTTTTATTATAGATAAAAAAAATTAAATCTGTAAATTCATCATACAATAATACTGACTTTGAGTTTTGACTACCACTGAGGAATCTTCATAAAATATCAATGCTCTTATTATAGATAAAAAGAGAATTAAATCTGTAAATGTATATACTTCCATTTGGTTGAAGTTCCTTCAAGTCCTGCAAGAATTGAGGGCAAAAAGGACATACAGCATGACGAAAGGACAGGTAACGCTGGTATCATCTAACATTCCCTCCCCTCCCCCCCTTGAAAAATGTTGTCATGGAAACTCTACGTGTGGGGTGGCCCCTGCAGGTCTCTCTCTCTCTCTCTCTCTCTCTCTCTCTCTCTCTCTCTCTCTCTCTCTCTCTCTCTCTCTCTCTCTCTGGCAGACAATGCTGCATCACGTGATGACCTCTTCTGACCTGGTTTGGTGAAGCGGAACCATGTCTTGACCCTTGACCTCCTCGGGAAGGTCATTCTCCTGTCAAAAAATATTCCTCTGAAGTCTCTGGGCAATGAGGTTGTTATTAGGGTGTAATTTACAAGATCGGGATGAAAGATTTTAAGCAGGGGAGAGATGGGGTTGGCAAGCTCTCTCGTGTAGTGAAGAGGGGAGGCGAATCAGAGAGAGAGAGAGAGAGAGAGAGAGAGAGAGAGAGAGAGAGAGAGAGAGAGAGAGAGAGAGAGAGAGAGAGAGATTAATCAAAGTACAGAGACAGGAAGAACGCGAATCAAAGTACAGAGAGAGAGAGAGAGAGAGAGAGAGAGAGAGAGAGAGAGAGAGAGAGAGAGAGAGAGAGAGAGAGAGAGAGAGAATTAACCAAAGTGCAGAGACAGAGAGAGAGAACATTAATCAAAGAGAGAGAGAGAGAGAGAGAGAGAGAGAGAGAGAGAGAGAGAGAGAGAGAGAGAGAGATTAACCAAACTACAGAGACACAGAGAGAACACGAATCAAAGTACAGAGAGAGAGAGAGAGAGAGAGAGAGAGAGAGAGAGAGAGAGAGAGAGAGAGAGAGACCCAACTCCCCTTTGAAGGAGGATCACTGTCTCTGGCTAATGCATGAAAACAGGAGTAAAAAAAAAAAAAAAAAAAAAAAAAAAGTCCGCGAAAGACTCTAGGACTTAACACCCTTAACATTCCGATACAACTTCTTCTCTCCAACTGACAGAGAGGTCGATTCTAAAGTGAACTCCAGAAGAAACTTAAGCTGGAATTTACGAATAAAACTTAGGAAAAAACTTGAGTAAACTTAACCCATGCGTGACATTTTCATGGACTTGGAAATGCTACCGAGAAGGTCCGAAAATGTCAACGTTTTCTTCAGGCGCTTTTTATATGTCATCTTTCTTTCCTCCTGCTGTTCTTGTGGGAAGGCAAGAGAGCGAGAGAACTGACAGGCGTAACGTTTCCATGCTGCCTTTTTTCTGATTAAGTAAATACTTAATGTACAGAATTAAAAAAATATCTTTTCTTGATTGCAGGTCTACCATTTAACTTCTTCCACTCCGTCTACCTACCAATTCATAGGTCTATCTCTCATCCATTCTCCCTTGGCCTATGATTTATAGACTTTCGCTTTAAATACCCTTTTCAACAACCGATCAAATCTCCATTCTTCCCATATGATCAGACCACTTCAAAACACTCTTTCATGGGAGAAAATATAACCTTTCTAGATCTTTTACACCCAAGCAAAGTTTCACGAGAGAATAGACTCAACCCTTCTAGATCTTTCAGACGTCTGAATATCGTTTCACGAGCGAAACGACTTGGAAAAAACTGGACGAACAACTCTGCAACTTCACGCCAAAGGAATATAAACCTGCCAAAAGTGACCAGCGCAAACACTACTCGTATAGAACTCGTATAGATGGGACTCGCACCATCAACAAAAGCTTACGTTCACTGGAAGAGGGATAGAATTTCAGTGTGGATTCTCTCTATCCTCCCCAAAAAATGTTTGGTGCATTTGTTGCCTTTTTTTTTTTTTTTGCCATGGGACCCCCTAAAAAATGAGTATCTTTGGTTTTTTATTGTTGGGAATACAACGAATGATAAATGAATTCGATCACTGATGAACGTTGGGCTGTAAATGCAGTAATAGCTTACAAGAGGAGAGGGACGGACAGTCATTTTCTTAATGGAGAGAAACTTTATTTTGTCTTACATAAATTCTTTATTTTTGAAGTGAAAATCAAAACATTATGTTTAAAATGGCCTCACAAAGAATGTCGAACGGGGAACTATGCATTACTTTGACCAAAACCAGGATCAAAATGTCACTATTCCATTAATGAATGAAATTTCAAATTGATAGTAAGGCATCAGCCTCATTAGGAACGATTTTCACTTAGTTTCCATACTAGAACAAAATAACAAATCTAACGGTAATGAAAGGGCTGAAACGAGTTGAAAGAGATAGAATGAGCCTTGGCAGAGCTGAAATGAGCCTTGACAAAGCTGGAATAATCCTTGACATAGCTGGAATGAGCCTAAACACAGCCAGAATGAGCCTAAAAAAGTTGAAATAAACCTAAAAAAGCTCTAGACAGAGCTATAATGAGCCTTGTCAGAGCTGGAACAAGCACAGAAAGAGCTGAAGTGGGCTTAAAAACAGCTGAAATGGGCATAGAGAGAGCTGAAGTGTGCCTAGAAAAAGCTTAAATGAACCTAGACACAGCTGAAACGACCCTAAAGAGATCTGAATTGAGCCTAGACACAGCTGAAACGACCCTAGAACAGAAATGAGCCTAGACAGAACTGAAATGAGCCTTGACTGAGCTGAAATGAGCCCAGACAGAACTGAAATGAGCCTAGCCAGAGCTGAGACGAGCTTAGACAGAACTGAAATGAGCCTAGACACAGCTGAAATGAGCCTAGCCAGAACTGAAATGAGCCTAGCCAGAGCTGAAATGAGCCTAGCCAGAGCTGAAATGAGCCTAGACATAGCTGAAATGAGCCTAGACAGAACTGAAATGAGTCCAGACAGAGCTGAAATGACCACTGTTTTAAAATTTCTAAAAGCAATGATTACGATATGAATTGACTTTATACAAAAATAAAAAAGAAGAAAATAAGATTAAACAATGAAAATATTGAAGAGCATTTTCTCTCTCTCTCTCTCTCCCTCTCTCTCTCTCTCTCTCTCTCTCTCTCTCTCTCTCTCTCTCTCTCTCTCCTCTCCTCCTTGACGTCCACGATTTGGGGAGCCCTTATTTCTCCATAGGATTGACACCACTTGAGCGCTCACATCCCTAATCCTTTATTGAAGTGTCATCCTGACATTCACCATCCTCTATGAAATCACCCGGGGCTCGCTCTCTCTCTCTCTCTCTCTCTCTCTCTCTCTCTGAGAAATCAAACTATAACTCTCTCTCGCTCTCTCTCTCTCTCTTTTTATTCTCTCTGTACCTGGTGGTGAGATACAATTTCTTGGGCAGACTGCAATTCATTTGTTTATAAAAAAAAAAAATTTATAAGTATATGTACCCTTACTCTCGTATCATATTTTATACATTCTCCACGCATGTATAAAACTGTGGCACCGCATACATTATACATCACGCACGTCCCTCATGTATAATTAAAAGAGTGAGGTGCCTCTGACATTTCACTTAAGGATCAGAAACTCGCCCAGCGAAATGAGAGACAAGAGAGGTGAAATAATGTAGGACTCTCCTAAGACTCCTTTCCTATCACCTGGCAGTAGGATTAAGACGGAAGGACATCACGGTCGGTATTCGGCTTATGTAAATACCTGTTAATCTCACAGGAGGATTCCCGAAAGGATTCCTTCCTGGACTCTGCTCCTTCTCCTTCTTCCCTGAGATCTCGGAGGAGGGATTATCTTCCTTGGGGTCACATTACTTCTTCCTTGGGCCGTCAGTTTCGTAAGCTTGATGGAAGAAGAAGAAGAAGATCCGTCTTACGTACGAAGGAAGGACGGAGGAACTGGTCTGAATTATGCAAGGATGAGGACGAGATGAAAAATCCTCAACTCCTTGACATTGGAGGCAGGTTTTTTGGGTTGCCATTACCTCCAGAAGGCGGGAATTTTTTTTTTTTTTTTTTTTTAGATTTTTCCGTCTGTTTCCATATCTGTTTGTCTGTTGGGCTTGTCTGGTGACTGAGGGAAATCTGTTTATTAAGGTCCGTCTAGAGAAAAAAAGGCAGGAATATAATTCCGATTTTTTTCGCTTTTTGCTTTTTTGCTGACCCCATCTGCACCCACTGACACATCTCATATATAATGAAAGGTTTCAATTCGCTCTTGGGGTATTTTTCTATGCAGAGGGTCACAAAACGGGTATTTTCCACGACTACGGTAACAAAACAGTGATATTTTTCTATGCAGAGGTCACAAAACAGGAGTATTTTTTATGCACAGGTAACAAACCAGGAGTATTTTGCTATGCACAGGGTCACAAAACAGGGATATTTTTCTATGACCAGGGTCACAAAACAGGAGTATCTTTCTATGCCAAGGGCAACACAACAGGGGTATTTTCTAAAACAAGGACCACAAAACAGAGCATTCCAACCCCTTCCCCCCCAAAAAAAAAATCCCAAAAAAGACAGACAATGGCTTTG
This sequence comes from Macrobrachium rosenbergii, assembly GCF_040412425.1. Classification (NCBI taxonomy): domain Eukaryota; kingdom Metazoa; phylum Arthropoda; class Malacostraca; order Decapoda; family Palaemonidae; genus Macrobrachium; species Macrobrachium rosenbergii. The sequence goes on along the minus strand of NC_089765.1, from coordinate 14,700,985 downwards.
CACAGGGCCACAAAACAGGGCATTACCCCCCCCACAAAAAAAAATCCCAAAAAGACAGACAGTGACTTCAACTCCCCATCGGTCTGAGACAGACACACACAAGAACCATTTAATCCTGAAGGAAAAAAGTGAGCGAGCCCATTCGGCGCCATTAGTCGCTTTCCCTCTAAAGGCCCTTCGTCGGAGCTAGAGACAGACAGACAGACAGACAGCCACTTCCTGACGAAGGGTGGGGGGGGAAGGGGGGGGAGTCTACTAATGGCGTTACGACATTACAGCATTACTGTAATTGAAAAGCACACGAGAAGCCACCCGGGGGTTGGGGGGGGGAATCAAATAAGACGTTTTCGAAGTACCGAGTTATGCAACGTAAGGTATTAGAATGGATGTATATAAATATCTTTTTTTAAAGAAAGACCTTCGTAGTGTTATTGTAGGACGTCTGTTTAATGACAAAAGCGAGTTGGTCTTATTCCAGGCTGGATGCTAGAAAAAAAAAAAACGTACCGTATTGTAATTTGGGAGGACTCCTTTACATACCGTCTACAGTACTGTTTATGCAGCACACTGTAGATGTACTGAAGATTTCTTGCTGAGTGCCTTCTAAACCTGTATATATATATATATATATATATATATATATATATATATATATATATATATATATATATATATATATATATATATGTATTTATATATATATGTATGTATATATATATATAAAATATATGAGAGAGAGAGAGAGAGAGAGAGAGAGAGAGAGAGAGAGAGAGAGAGAGAGAGAGAGAGAGAGAGCGCCACAAAAAACCCCCTTTCTTAGAGTCAAACTCGTCAATTCCTTCACTTCCTCATCAGCACCTCATAATGACATGCCAGGAGATTCTATTGATGATGCTTGCTGACTAAACTTCCAACCCCCACCCCCTACCCCACCCCTCCACCTTCCACAGCCTCCCCACCCCCACCCAAGCAAGAAAATAAAGAGAAGAAGAAGAAGATGCAGAAGAAGGAGGAGAAGAAAAAACCCACCCCACATTTGGTATCAAATGCTTCATGAAAAAAGAGAGGATCTTTTAAAGAGAAGTTTATCAGATAACTTCGACGAACTTCGTCGGGATATTGAGTTTCATAAAGTTGCGGACCGGTCGCCTCAGTCTTTTCTCCTCCTCCCCTTCCTCCTCCTCCTCCTCCTCCTCCTCCTTGTGCCCAAGTTGCAGACCAGTCGACTCAGTCTTTTCTTCTTCTTCTTCTCCTTCTTCTTCTCCTCCCCCCCTCCCCCGGCAGACTTTTCCCGCCCAAGTTTCATAGTTTAGATGTAAATTTAATATAAAGGGTTAGATGTTTTTCATTACGGGACCAGAGTTTACCTTTTTCATTAGAAAGACGAAAGACGCCGGATGTCCTCTTTTGTTAAAATCTCCAAGGTGGTTGTGTCATGATGTCCTCTTTGTTAAAATCCTTTGAAAAAGGGTCATTGAAAAATTGAAGTATTAAATGTATAAAATCCTAAATATTGATATATTTAGTATTTGAAAAGAATGCTTCACTGAAGTGGGAATACGATTAAAACGGATTAATAATAATAATAACAATAATAATAATAATAACAATAATAATAATAATAATAATAATTCAGTAACGAAAGTACACCTATGCTACGATTGATAATAATAATAATAATAATAATAATAATAATAATAATAATAATAATAATAATTAAAGTGACTGATTACAATGCGTATGTTACGAGTAATAATAATAATAATAATAATAATAATAATAATAATAATAATAATAATAATAATAATAATAATAATAATGTCTCTTCATATGCAATGGCTATCACACAACGCATGAGAGAAATGAAAGAATCTCTCGCTTTTAGTTTTCTGAAAAGAAAACTGTGCCGGCTTTGTCTGTCCGTCCGCACTTTTTCTGTTCGCCCTCAGAACTTAAAAACCACTCAGGCTAGAGGGCTGCAAATTGGCATGTTGATCATCCACCCTCCAATCATCAAACATACCAAATTGCAGCCTTCTAGCCTCAGTAGTTTTGATTTTATTTAAGGTTAAAGTTGGCCATAATCGTGCTTCTGGCAGCGATAGAGGATAGGTCACCGCGGGGTCGTGGTTAAAGTTTCATGGGCCGCGGCTCATACAGCATTA
>NC_089765.1:14686320-14693820 GCF_040412425.1 Macrobrachium rosenbergii | reverse complement strand
CTTCCAATGTCTGCATCGCCGTGGCGTGCAAACATTCCCCATCGAACTTGGGTTTCGAAATAGGCGAATTTAGGACGCCCTTGGTAAAAAAAGGACCTTTAGATAAAAGCACAAATAAAAGAAACACGTAATAGAATTCCTCTTCCAACGACTCGATCACTCCTGCGAGGAAGAAGAGAACCAGAGAGAGAGAGAGAGAGAGAGAGAGAGAGAGAGAGAGAGAGAGAGAGAGAGAGAGAGAGAGAGAGAGGCCATTTCCCCTCTGAATAGGAATATGGCAAACGTCTCTGGGAAAACTCTCTCTCCTGCTCAGAGAGATCAGCCCTCCTCAATTGCAGTTGAAACTTCTTCTTCAGCAGGAGGAGGGAAGGGGAGGGGAGAGGGAGAAGGGAAGTTTTAAGACAATTTCTGCAAGTGGAAAGACGAACTTCCGCTTAGGAAATGTGCCGGAAGTGAAGTATCTTTTTCATGGTTGTGTCGGGGAGAATAATTCGAGTTTTTTTTTTTTTTTTTTTACGAATGTTGTACGTGTTTATGTTGAGTTCGTCCTTTGGTCTTGATTGCACTTGAATTGCTGAGACTGTGCGTCCTTCTCTCTCTCTCTCTCTCTCTCTCTCTCTCTCTCTCTCTATATATATATATATATATATATATATATATATATATATATATATATATATATATATATATATATATATATATATATATATATATAGCTTTATATACAATCCTCATAAATATATATTATATATATATATGTTATATACATAACATACATACACCCATAATACATACACACATACATACATAGTCATAAAAACAAAAAAGCAGTAAAAAAAATATATATAAATCCTTTTCCCCTCAAGATTCTCCCTCGGCTGATATAAGACGCATCAATACTAACGACGCGGGAGTTTGTAACTAAATACGACCCATAAATAAGGAAACGTCACCTCCAGGAATAAATTCTTATAAATCTCTCTCTCTCTCTCTTTCTCTTGAGACGGTGCAAGGAGTTCTCTCCCTCGTAACGGTCGTAATACCTGTTATTAAATACTTTCCTATCAAGGATACGAGGGTTGGAAGACGTATCTTTTCCCTTGTACGTCACCCAAACCATATTCATTGAAGAGTAGATTTTTTGGTCATTTTCAAGAAGTTTTAAATTGGTTCTCCCTAAAGGGGAGACTGATGTTCGAACAATATGCTGTATTTAGACTTTCTACTCTGTATTGTCATCATTAATTTATTCTTAAGACTTTTGTATTGGTTCAGCCTAAAGGGGAGAGTGATGTTATGACAATATGCTTTATTTACACTGCTACTAATCGGTACTGTCATTGTTACTTTATTCTTAAGACGTTTTGTATTGGTTCTCCCTAAAGGGGAGAGTGATGTTATGACAATATGCTTTATTTAGACTACTTATATTGACACTGTTTACTTTTAATTTCATTTGGTGTCGTCGTCCATTGCAGCGGGAATCTTTGGTCATTATTTGAATTGGAAAAGGTCTATTTATCTATCAACTTAAATAAAAAACGATGCTTTAATCTTAGAAAGTAGACAGAGGTATTTAAAATGTGTTTAGATAAATTTAATTCATCTTCCTTTCTGAATCTCAGTAGACATCAGGATCTAACACCTTTGGATGGTAGAATATATATCCTACCTTTGGATAATCGAATGGCCTTTGGTTTCTAAAATCCCTTACAGTATTTTATCCAACAAGACCTTTGAATTGAACTGAATATAGAATTTAGGCCAAAGGCCAAGCACTGGGACCTATGAGGTCATTCAGTGCTGAAACGGAAATTGACGGTAAAAGGTTTGAAAGGTGTAACAGGAGGAAAACCTCAAAGCAGTTGCACTATGAATCAATTGTTAAGAGAGGGTGGAAAGTAAGATGGAAGAAAGAGAATATGAAAGTAGGTACAGTAAAAGGAACGAAATGGGCCGAAGGGATGCTAAAAAGAACCTTAAGTTTTGCCTACAGTGCACCGCATGAGGTGCACTGACGGCAATACCCACCCCTACGGGGCATTAGGCCTTTGGATAGTAAATATGTATCCTACTTTTGGATAATCAAATGCCCTTTGATTTCTAATCTACCTTTACAGAATTTTTCCCACAAGACCTCTGGATGGTAGAATGTAATATATCCTTCTTTTGAATAATCAAACACTCCTTGATTTCCTATCCACCTTTCCAGAACTTATCCCACAAGACCTTCAATCTTTTCCCCGACGCCAAGACGACATCTGGTCAATAACCCGTCAATTTCCCCCCCATAACGAAGTCCATCTCGGGAACAAGACCCGCTCGCATTTCGAAAAGAATCGGTACAACTCGTTTCCCCAAGATTCATTTATCCTACCTAAGGGTCGGGTTCAGGGTCCCTATACCCCGCCCCTAACGCCCCCTCCCACCCCTTCCCAAAAAGGAACCACCACCACCACCAGCTAAGCCAGCCAGCCACCGCCTCCTTGTGAACCTGCCAATTCTGGCCGCCCACCTTTTACAAAAGGCGTCCGTCAGGAAAGGTTTATTTCTATTTCCCCGAATGTGTTTCGGCAGAACCTCCAGACAGACCTTTGCCGTCTCATTAATTGGAAGGAATAGGAGGTCGGAGGTGGGCGTGGGAAGGGCGAGGAGGAGGAGGAGGAGGAGGAGGAGGAGGAGGAGGAGGAGGAGGAGGAAGGAGGAGGAGGAGGCAAGAGATGAAACAGAAGCCTGGGCAGACTGGAAAGGAACCTTCAGAATGGGATTTTACGGACGAAAGTGCGTCAGGTCGTTGCACCCCGCTTGGAAAGACATTCAGAACGAGCTTGACGAAGCCTTGGCGCTGCTGCTCTTCAGTCTACAGAATATATACAGCAAGGAGACGACGCAGAAGAATATACATCTACGGCAGGAGAATATACGGGAAGGGTTAGGACAGGAATTCCTGCCTGGCACTCGGCCCGCGCTCCTCTGCACGATGCCTTTGGCAAAATGGATTCTGCCCAAAGGCCCCAGTAGGGACGTCGCATCTTTTGCCATGCTAATTCCCTATAAGACTACGCTGTTACGCCCCCCTTCCCGCCTTTGGAAGCCTCTGGAAAGGCTCTCTAAAGACGAAAGTGGAAGGGTGTCTGTGAATAACATTTTTTTTTAGAGGGAAATGAAAAGGTGAAAGAGAAAGACTTACGGTCATAATATTGTAAGAGCTGATTCGTAAACAAGTCTGATACAGGCAAAAGATCAAATAAATGATCTTTAACTTTTTGCAAAAGGGAAAAAGAAAACAGAAACCTACGAATAAAAAAAGAGGAAATGTTACGGTCATAATACTGTAAGAGCTGATTCGAAAACGAGTTTCTGATAAAGGCAAAAGATCAAACAAATGATAAGAGCTGACTCGAAAACCAGTGCCTGACAGTGGCAAAAGATTAAATAAATGATCTTTTAAATAAATGATCTTTAACTTCTTGCAAAAAGGAAAAAGAAAATTCGAACCTATGAATAGAAAAAAAGAGGAAATCTTATGGTCATAACACTGTAAGAAGTGGCCTTAAAACCAGTGTCTGACAGAGGCAAAAGATTAAATAAATGGTCTTTAACTTCTTGCAAAAAGGAAAAAGAAAATAGAAACCTATAAAAAAAGAGGAAAATTTACGGTCATACTACTGTAAGAGCAGATTCGAAAACATGCATAAGATTGAATAAACGATCTTTAATCTTTTGCAAAAGGGAAAAAGGAATTCAGGATCTGTGAATAAAAAAAATAAATAACTTCCGGTCAAAAATAATGGAAGGGCCGATTCGAAAACCAATGTCTAATAACCGCAAAAGATTAAATAGGTGACCTTTAACTTCTGGCAAAAAAAGGAAAAAGAAAATACAACCCTATGAATAAAAAAACCCAGGAAAACTAGTGCCTGATAAAGGCAAAAAAGATTCAATAAACAACCTTGAATAACGCCTTACCAAGAAGTTCACAAGAAACCCAGACCCGGAGAAAAATTGAAAACTCCCCAAAAGCAGCGAATCAAATATGGACATTTTCATCCAAGGAAACTTTCTTTTTTATTCTCTAATTTTTGTCCGGGGTTATGGCTGGCAATACCAGGGCGCAGAAAAATGCCAGGAAGCCCGGCCTTAATACAGGCAAGTGAAACATGAACCTCGACAGAGATCCCAGAGGAGTGTGAGGGGAAATGAATTACATGCTTGTGGAAAATTGCTTTGGGATTGAATCAAGAATATAAAAAAAAAATATAACATACACGAATTGCTATGGCGCAGAGAGAGAGAGAGAGAGAGAGAGAGAGAGAGAGAGAGAGAGAGAGAGAGAGAGAGAGAGAGAGAGTTACACGGGACAGAACAAAACTTGAGAAAATAAAAGAGTTTTCGTAGTAATCATAATTTTTAGCAAATGGAAATATCACAGAGAGAGAGAGAGAGAGAGAGAGAGAGAGAGAGAGAGAGAGAGAGAGAGAGAGAGAGAGAGAGAGAGAGAGAGGCGCGCATGCAAGCAAAATGTGAAAGAACAAAACTTGAGAAAATAAGAGTTCTTGTAGCAATCATAATTTTTAGCAACTGGAAATTTTTTCATTTCACAGAGAGAGAGAGAGAGAGAGAGAGAGAGAGAGAGAGAGAGAGAGAGAGAGAGAGAGAGAGAGAGAGAGAGAGAGAGAGAGGATTGCATGCAAGCTACAACTGAAAGAACAAAACTTGGGCAAGTAAGGATTTTGGGAGCACTCAGCATTTTATGTAACTGGAAATATATATATATATATATATATATATATATATATATATATATATATATATATATATATATATATATATATATCTTGCATAACCCTTCATAACTCTAGGATTCAAAGGACCTTCCATATCAACAGCATTCCCCGTCCATCTATCAGGCAATTCCTTGGTCTTATTTAATTCATATTACACGCATTTCCTGCTCCCATTCTCCCCACAGATCTAAACCACCTTACAACGCACTGATCTTTCTTTTAACCGATGACAACCTTTCTACCAACACAATCGTACCATGTACTTAATTTATGCCCATGTTGGGTATTATTGTGAAAGTTCAGTCGCATTAACATACGTGCTTACATGTACGTGAGCATGTTTATGCAAATGTATTTCAAAATTAGCAGTAATGGTCAACATTCTTATACATATTTTTCATATGAGAAACAATATTTCAGAGACACTGGTTTTTGCTGGTTTTGCAAAGAATGAAGACGTATATTATAAAGAACCAAACACACACATATACACACACACATATATATATATATACATATACATATATATATATATATATAATATATATATACATATACATATATATATGTATATATATATAGATATATAATATATATACACTCCGGTTCCCTTAAGGTGATCATCTACTCATTACCAGAGAGAGAGAGAGAGAGAGAGAGAGAGAGAGAGAGAGAGAGAGAGAGAGAGAGAGAGAGAGAGAGTTAGCTCACACAGGGAAGCGATGCTGCTGGTGGGAGTGAGAGCTTAACGGGATCCTGGGCAATCTTAGTTCCATTTACATGAATACGGAGGGAACCGAAAACAATAAAGGGGGTTTTAGCCGTGTTCCTTCCACTTTCTCCTCTTAATTCTCTCTTTTATGTCTTCATTTTCCTCAAATTCTCTTTTTCTTGGGAGTTATTGGCCTCTTGCTCTTTCACGGCAGAATGGTTTTTTTTTTTTTAATTTTCACTTTGTAAAGAAAGTAAAATTGTTTTTTGACTGCGGTCGAAAGTAAATATACGATTAAGTGAAAGGGTTAAACTGTTTGGCGTTTCAATTATTGTTCTCTAATTGAAGAAGAAGAAGAAGGAGAAGAAGAAGAAGAAGAGAGAGAGAGAGAGAGAGAGAGAGAGAGAGAGAGAGAGAGAGAGAGAGAGAGAGAGAGAGAGAGAGAGAGTTAAAAGCTATTTATCCATAATCTGAATCCTGTTAGTGTTTCAACTACTGGTTCCCTAACTGAAGATGACGAAGAAGAAAAAGAAAAAGAAGGAGAGAGAGAGAGAGAGAGAGAGAGAGAGAGAGAGAGAGAGAGAGAGAGAGAGAGAGAGAGAGAGAGAGAGAGAATTAAAAGTTATTTATCTATAATCTGAATCCTGTCAGTGTTTCAACTACTGGTTCCCTAACTGAAGAAGAAGAAGAAGGAGAGAGAGAGAGAGAGAGAGAGAGAGAGAGAGAGAGAGAGAGAGAGAGAGAGAGAGAGAGAGAGAGAGAGATCTACAACATGACTCCTTATAAAAGTAATTTTCAAACTCCGTTCATGATTTTGCACCCGACTGTAAATCGAGTTAATGTTGCAATTAAATAGTCTTCATATACCATAATATATTAAATAGTCTTTAAACTACCCTAATATATTAAATAGTCTTTCTACTACCATAATGTACCTGATAAAACAAGCGTCTTTAAGACGAATAAAAACCAAAAAGAAAAAAAGCATTATTCGCAAACTCGACGACCCTCTAAGGCTCTCGACGACTGACTGAGCGAAGGATCCCCATCCTGATATCTTATATATATACATCCCCCTGGCGCCACGTACCATCGAGTGAGGTCACTGACGCGTAGAAGAGGCACCGGCGAATGTCTTTCGATAGCCCGCATTCGCTCTGAGGAGAGATAGAATTCGCTTCGAATATTCTCTCGGCGAATCTTCCCATTGCGGAAGCGACTTGGATCTTAGTGAGCTGATTGAGGGAATTCAAAGCTCGAACAGAATAGACTAGAATAGAATAAAACAGAATACAGACTAGAATAGAATATAGAATTTAGGCCAAAAGCCAACTACTGGCACCTACGAGGTCATTCAGCGCTGAAACGGAAACTGAAAATAAAAAGGTTTGAAAGGTGTAACAGGAGGTAAACCTCGCAGCTGCACTATGAACCAATTGTTATTGAGGGTTGAGGGAAGTAAGATGGAAGAAAGAGAATATGAACGGTGGTACAGTAAAAGGAACGAAAAGGGTTACAGCTAGGGGCCTAAGGAAGAGACGCTGCAAAGAACCTTTAATAATGCCTACAGTGCACCGCATGAGATAAACTGAAGGTCTTACGCATTGCGAGTAGATGACTGATGATTGACGAGGAAATGAGGCCTGATTGATTCGGAACATTTTTGGTAGAAAGTTGTACGAGATTCTAACGAGTGCTGTGTGTCATTTGCATACTTGATGGAAAGTTTTATATGGGAAGATAAATTTACGTCATTTTATTCATGCAGCCGAAAGTTCTCAACGAAACGATTTATGGAGAGAGAGAGAGAGAGAGAGAGAGAGAGAGAGAGAGAGAGAGAGAGAGAGAGAGAGAGAGAGAGAGAGAGTCACTGAACGTTTACGAAATTGAAAAGGTGATGAAGACTGAAAAACTGACTTAATGAATTGAAAGAGTAATGCAGAATGAAAAACTGACTTCCTGAATTGAAAGTGATGCAGAATGAAAAACTATCTTAATGAA
>NC_089765.1:14666320-14683820 GCF_040412425.1 Macrobrachium rosenbergii | reverse complement strand
TCCCGTCATTCAACGTTTGTCCCACAGCAAGTGAAAGACGCCTGAACCCATCCACACATCCACAAACAACGACGCACAAACACACACACACACACACACGCACTCACAAACGTAAAAACCTTCCGCCTGGCGTATATGAATACATCGACGCGCCCAAACGCATATCAAATAACCGGCATTAATTATTCCGCGTCGCTACAAAGCAGGCGGGAATTCTCCCCCCGAAAGAGCCGACATCCCGTCGTGTCGTGTCGTGTCGCGTCGTGTCTCCTCTTCTGCCACTGCTGCAGTCGTGTAAATAATCAAAGCCGGGCGCTTACACCCGCCCATAAACCCGGGCCGGGCCTACTAAGGGCGCTATCTGGAGGCGGAGGAAAGTAGGCTATAAAAGGCGAGTTGCTTTGCATACGACAAGCATATCGAAGGCGTAACGGCGGCTCTGCCCTTGGCTGGGATTCCTCGCGGGCTCTCTCTCGCCGCTGCTTTTGACGTAAGTCTGACGTAATTCCCGTCGGAGTCTTGGCGAAAGTCTGCGGCTCTCTGCAACGTCGCTAGGAAAGAGAATACGGGCGAGTGTGATGTGTGTCATGTAAAGGAGTTTGCGAGACTTTTCAGAGACTTTTTAAGACTTTTTTTGTCTCTCAATCTACGAAAAAGGACGCTAAAGTCTAAGGACTCTGAAAGGTCGCTTGGAAAGAGAATACAGAGATATTTTATGTCAGTGTCACGCCATAGAGTTTCTGAGACTTTTGAGAGACTTTTTAAGACTTTTTTGTCTCTCAATCGACGAAAAAGGCCGCTGAAGTCTAAGGACTTTGAAACGTCGCTTGGAAAGAGAATACAGAGATATGTGTCACGTCATGGAGTTTGTGAGACTTTTGAGAGACTTTTTAAGACTTTTTTGTCTCTCAATCTACGAAAAAGGCCGCTGAAGTCTAAGGACTTTGAAACGTCGCTTGGAAAGAGAATACAGAGATATGTCATGCCTATGTCATGTCATGGAGTTTGCGAGACTTTGGAGAGACTTTCCAAGAATTTTTTGTCCTGCAATCGACACCAAAAGTACGAGAAAGTCTATGACTTTGAAACGTCGCTCTGAAAACGAATATAGAGAACGCAGACTTGTGTGATGTGAGCATCACACAATGGAGTTTTCGAGACCTTTGAGAGACTTTCTAAGACTTTTTTGTCTCTCAATCAACGAAAAGGGACGCCAAAGTCTAAAGACTTTGAAACGTCGCTTGGAATGCTAAACCAGAGAACACAGACTTGTGAGATGTGACCATCCCGTCACGGAGTTTTCGGGACTTTTAAAAGAGACTTTTATTTAAGACTTTTGAGAGATTCTTATTTAAGACTCCGGTATCGAGAAACGAGACGTTCCGACGGGCGCCTGGCGGTCTTTGTCATACGAGACACAGACGCCAAAAAGGTCGTTAAGTCTCAGGCTTATATCCGGGGACGTCTTGAGAGCAAAGTCCTAAGAGGAATGTGGAATGAGAATTTCCATTTAATGCCCGATATTAGCGTCGGAGATGACGGCATGAAATATGTCGGAGCTGAGATGGACTTTGATCTTGCGACGTTTCTTCAAGAGGGAAGACTCGCAGTTTAATTTGTGGTGTGGTGCGCATGCGTCGTCTCTCTAGAAATGGGTTGAAATTTGAGTCGAACAGATCCATCGATGGAAATGTTACTGTCGGGAGGAAAATTTTTCTAAGCTGAATGGTGAATGATAAATGTTCTCGTTCAATGATATGAATGTTACAATAGGTTTAGGAATGAAAATGTTCTTTGATTAAATGTAAATGAATATAACAAGGTACTTAAATTTAACACAAACGCACACACACACACATATATATATATATATATATATATATATATATATATATATATATATATATATATATATATATGTAAATACATTATAAACACAAACATTCATACATCTATCTATCTGTCTCTCTATCAATATATATATATATATATATATATATATATATATATATATATATATATATATATATATATATACACACACATACATACACACACATAAATATAATGTATATATATTATAAACAAACATTCAAACATTCTCTCTCTCTCTCTCTCTCTCTCTCTCTCTCTCTCTCTCTCTCTCTCTCTCTCTCTCTCTCTCTCTCTCTCTATATATATATATATATATATATATATATATATATATATATATATATATATACATTTACATTATATATATGTATATATACACACACCCATACATATATACATATTTACATACACACATACATATAACAAAATCTAATTATAAATCAAATTTCGCGAGACCCCAAAGGGTCTTAAATTCCGTTCCGTAAAATCCTAACCACGTACTCAGATCCACCCCGCACGCTAATTAACTCGGCCCTCAAAAAATAATGGAAATCCAGCGCTAACCTCCCGAGATATCTTGGAGAAAGACAAACAGACGCGGAATTATACGAGCTCCCCCTTTTCCACTCGTCAGCCGAGGCGAGGGGGGGGGGGCGGGGGGGGGGCTGATTACACTGTTTTCTATTTATTTAATAATTTGTTAATTTATGTTCTGTTTTTTAATAAGTGGTCTCTTCTTTGTGTATTTCCCAGTGCCTTCTGTTAATTCTTTCGAATGAACACTAATATTCTTTGGAAGCGTCTTGAATTTCAGGTCAGTGGCCCCTGTGGTGGGCTTGTTTCATATGAATAGGGTTCATCTTCTGCATAATAATAATAATAATAATAATAATAATAATAATAATAATAATAATAATAATAATAATAATAATAACAATAATAATAATAATAATAATAATAATAATTGTTTCTCTATAATAATAATAATAATAATAATAATAATAATAATAATAATAATAATAATTGTTTCTCTATATCATATTTGTTTCTCTTTGGTAACTATACACAATTTTCGTAGTTCCTTTACAGCGAATGTCAGCATTTTCACAGTTATTCGCGATAAGTTTACTGGACTTTATAGACGTAAGCAAAATTGTAATGCTGCACATTCTATGCCAAAACTTAAATATGAAACTAAACCTCTTTATCCCTTAGTAATCTGCCTGTTTATATATATATATATATATATATATATATATATATATATATATATATGAAGTCAGGTAACGAGTTTAATGGACTCTGTTCAGAAACACACAAAAGTGCAATCTTGCACATTCTATGCCAACACCTAAACATGAAACTAAACATGTTTACCACGCTGTAATCCACTTGTTTACAAATAAAAAAAAAAACAACAGCCAGTTAACGAGAAGGCAAATTACACCCAGAGGCGTTATGTCATCCCACGCATAATCACATACAACTTGATAAAAGCTCTGTTAATTGGAGTTTTTTTTTTTTTTTTTTTTTGGGGGCGGGCGGAAGCGAGCAGATGAATGTCACATTCCTAATGACGGGGGCGATGACGCAATGAACTGCCTTCGCTTGGGTAAGTTTGGAGGGCGTTTGAACATGCTAAATCTGGACACCAGTAATTAGTACACTCGGGATCTCGTTTGCCTAATATAAGTGATGTTTTTTTTTGTTGTTTTTTTGGTTTCTGATTGGCCAATCAGTTGCTTGTGCTGTTTGGTTTTTCATTTTTTTTTTTTTGGGTGCATCTCATTGTGGATTTCAAGGGTTGGCTCACTGTGTGCACGCATGCATAATTACACACACAGCACATATGTAAATATATATCAAGGCATCTACAACAAAGAACAGATATATATATAATATATATATATATATATATATATATATACTGTATATTTATACATAATATATATATATATATTTATTTATATATATGTATATATGTATGTATATATATATAAAATATATATATGTATATATATACATAATCACAAAACACCCAAACTGCAGGACAGATTAACTACCCTCACGACAAGCTCAGCCGTATGAGGAAGTTAAAATGAGGTCATCGCATACTCGCCCCACTGACACACACACACACACACACACAGAGAGAGAGAGAGAGAGAGAGAGAGAGAGAGAGAGAGAGAGAGAGAGAGAGAGAGAGAGGCAGTGGTCACACGAGTGGCTCTTTTTTGTCAAATCCATTCACTCCAATGATCATCGGAGCGGGGTCTTCACGGCTGGATTAACCCGGAGTGTCTTGACCAGATATTAAACCCTTCTCTCGCTCGCAGACTTCAGGGTGGGAAGGGGGTGTACGTTGTTTTTCCAGTGTTGTTCTTCCTCCTTCGTCTTTCTTGCTGAGCGTAGCCGAGAATAAACGGATGTCAGACTCTTACACGTGTCAGGAACAAGTTAAGAAATGTGATTTTACTTTTCCGAGCGTCTGGAGTTTTACGTTTTAGTTTTCTGTAGAAGAAAACTGTTGTGCCGGCTTTGTTTGTCCGTCCGCACTTTATTCTGTCCGCGCTTTTTCTGTCCGCCCCCAGATCCTAAAAACTACTGAGGCTAGAGGGCTACATATTGGTATGTTGATCATCCACCCTCCAATCATCAAACATACCAAATTGCAGCCCTCTAGCCTCGGTAGTTTTTATTTCATTTAAGGTTAAAGTTAGCTATAACCGCGCTTCTAGCAACGATATAGGCCAGGCCACCACCGGGCCGTAGTTAAAGTTTCATGGGTCGCGGCTCATACAGCATGATACCGAGACCACCTAAAGATAGATCAATATTCGGTGGCCTTGACGCGAAGAAATGAAACATAAAATCTTCTAAAAATTATGATTTTACATTTCAGAGATTTTGAAGTTTATTTCTTTCTGCTGGCGTGGACAAATGGCAACAGAAAATCCTCTAACAGAAATAGAATTTCCTACACAAAACTTATAAGTTCTATCTTTAGAATTTTTTCTATGAAACATTTCTATTGACGTGGAGAAATGACAGTAGGAAATTCCTCTAAAAGAAATATAATTTGGGTACACAAAACTTTATGTTACATCTATAGCAAGTTTTTTTTTTTGCGGACTCCTACACAAAATTACAAGCTATATCTATAGCAATTTTTTTGCAGACACTACACAAAATTTCAAGTTGTATCTACAGCAATTTTTTGCAGAGTCCTACACAAAATTTCAAGTTGCATCTACAGCAATTATTTTGCAGACATCCGTCCACAAAACTCTAAGTTACATCTATAGCAATCCTTTCAGCAATCTTTCATTAAGCAACTGAGTCCTTTTGACCCTGACACATACGGTAGAAAGCAATATACCATTCGACAAAGCAAATAAATCAACAATCGTAAACAATTCTAAGGAAAGACGGAAGTAGTACAATCGACCCGCGCACGGTATCTTAAGCTTAATTGACAGAGCCAGGAGCGTGGAGAATGAAGATAATTGCACTCTCGACGGCAAAATAAGCCCCAACGGCCTACGGAAGAAGAAGAAGAAGAAGAAGAAGAAGAAGAAGAAGAAGAAGAAGAAGAAGAAGAAGAAGAAGAAGAAGAAGCAGGACTAGTATTGGGGAAGCGGTGTTTAGATTCACGTCAGCTACTAAGTGCACACGAAATGTGGAACTTAATTCTGCAAGAAGGATGTTACAGGGCTACACGAAAGAATCTTAGGAGAGTTATACCATTTAGTTTTATAGATATACTAATTAATAGCTTTGTTTCTTTACGGGAAGACTTGAGTATTTTATAAGTACAAAGGTTCTTTAGGAAGCATGGTACATAATTACATGAAAGAAGCTTAATCAGAGAGCTATACCATTTAGTTTTATAGATATACTACTTGATAGCTTAGCGTCCATATGTCCATATGAGTATAGGTAAATATTTTCAAAATAGAAGTGAATGTCTTGTAACCTTAACTCCTGGGGATAGGAATATTTCATGTCTGTCTTACAAAGACAAGTTTCTCGCAGGACTCAATTTCCAAGGAAAACTTCGAAAATAAAAAGTTTCTGCACATTTTCAAACTCCTTAAATTGAGTTAACCTTGACTTGCATACGTTCGAAACCTCTCCTAATTGTACCGTAAGAAATTTAGCAAGCACGGTACTACAATCACCGTATCCACTGTACCCACACTCCTTGCGAGGTAAATGAGTACATATGTAGCACTGGTCTCCTTGTTAATTGCTTCACGTGAATTCTACTCATTAAAAGTACAGAGAGCAGTATTAATTTCTTTTCTGTGGAATCAACGACCTTGAATATACCTGGAACGCTTGTTCCAATGGAACTTCTAAAATGAATATCTTCCAGTTCTTTTTGTAAAAAAATGAGGACGGGGGGAACGTCTGACGCAAAAGAACAGGCTAATTTGTATGCAAAACGACCAAACACTTTTCAGAAGTCTGCTCGACAAGGCTATGCCATGAATTAGTCGAGGGACTGGCTAAGGTTGGTGTATATACGATGACCAGAGGTTCCAATATTTTTTTGATTTACGAGACGAGAAGATAATTAACTGTTAGAAGGTCTGATGTGTTTGCTGGCTTCATGTCTGCTTGAAATGTGATGTTATGATCTGAAAGTCTGTGAGAGATGTACCTGACACGCTTCTGAGTGCTTGAAATGTGAGAAATGGGGACTCTCTCTCTTTCTCTCTCTCTGTCTCTCACACAATTTCGTAAACGTTCAGGGACATTCTGTCTTTCCTTATATTTCTCTCTCTCTCTCTCTCTCTCTCTCTCTCTCTCTCTCTCTCACACATACACAAGCAATTCTGTAAACTTCTGTAAACGTTCAGTGACATTCTGTCTCCCGGTATATTCCTCTCTCTCTCTCTCTCTCACTGAAACATCAGAAGCTATATGGACAACCCAGCAAAACCTAATCAAAATAATGATGACAAATGATAATGCAAACAAGATTTATAAATGTAATAATGATGATGAATGACAGCATAAGCCACAACGACAATTTTAATAACGAGAGCAAAAGCATTCTCTGAATATAAAAGGTTTATTAAGAAAAAAAAAAATGTTCTCGCAGGCATCAGGTAAAAGGGAGTCCTCGCGAGACAATGAGAGAGAGAGAGAGAGAGAGAGAGAGAGATAAACGAGGTCAAATGAGTGGGAAGTGGTTCGTGAGGAATCCTTCTTGTGTGTTACAGAAGAAAGAAATCTCCTCCGTCCCATTAATTCTCTCTCTCTCTCTCTCTCTCTCTCTCTCTCTCTCTCTCTCTCTCTCTCTCTCTCTCTCTCTCTAAGCTTCTGGGATGGCGTGTGAAACGAACCATGCAGCCATTTAGCTTGCGCAAGAATAATTGGTCTTTTATAGCAAAATATCCCAAGCACTTTCAAGTTATCTTTGCTACATAAGTCTAAAATAATATAAAAAAAAAGTTCCAAGTCATTGTGCTTCCGTAGAATTTATCTACAAAACCATTCTTGAGGGTTTTAAGATTGCTTGCGATTGATGGTAAACACACACACACACACACACACACACACACACACACACACACCACAACGTTTAGGCAGTGCCACTCACTACAAGCATAGTAGGTTATAATTATGTTTAGATACACAAGTCAATTTAGTATAATCAAAACGATTCTCAGGATTTTATGATTCTCTGAGTCTGACAGGGAACTAAACACACACAAAAACAAACTCCTAATGTTTAGCAGTGCCACTTTGTAAACACACAAGTACCACTTTGTAAACATGCAAGTGCCACTTTGTAAACATACAAGTGCCACTTTCTAAAAATATGAGCTATGCCTAGGACATAACTTGTATGTTTAGATACACAAACCAAAAGTATAAGTCATTTCAATGCTTTTACACACACACACAACATTTACATAAACCAATACTTGCAATCATGTCCCTGAACATACAAAAAACAATGTGTAATTTAGATACACAAGACAATAAAGTATAAATAAGAACAGTACTCTTATACACATATACACATTCACACATTTACGTACCCCCATACTTGCAATCACGTCCCTGTACACACGACAAACAACTGAACAAAAAAGTGACACAATTCCTTCCCGGAATGAAGCCATTAGGACAACTTTCCCCGGCCCATTATAATCCCAAATTGCAACCCGGGCTAACGAAGTGTTCATCGCTCCTCTGAGTGAAATCGACAATCTTATCAGAAACTCTTTTATATGCAATCTAGTTCATCTCGCGCCTGAGAGAGCGCTCACCGCCCAAAGCTTTTATATACTTTTACATACATCGTGGGAAAATCCCGGGGCGGGAAGCGACTGTGAGCCGCAATGCTCTCCGGCGAGTGGGTGAGCTTGCAAGTTCACGCGGCTGGGTCTGAAGAGTGGTGTGTGTACTTCCGGGGATGATAGGGTTATTTATCTATTTAATTAATTAATTTATTTATTTTTAGTATTAGAGAGTAGCTCTGTCAATCATGGAGAGATGATTTAAGCATAAAATCGTACTCCAAGAGCTGTCAAGTTTATATTTATTATTCAAATCCATTCTTTTTTTTAATTTTAACTTTGAAATCGCCTCCTCTATGTGCTGGGGATTTTTATACCTTGGCAATCTCGTTTCCATTGTACCTGGGGATTTTACCTCTTTCTTTTGATAATTTTGATCATTTATTTACACGAGAGTATAGTCATTAATCCCCTTGATTTACACATTAATCAACAGAACGGAAAGAGAGGGGAAGTGAAATTAAAAACACGATAATAATTCATCGTTTAGCGAGTATTTTTGGAAATTAGAACTTCGCTTGCATGACAGAATGGGGGGAGAGATATCTGCAACAAAAACACAGTAAATCGATATTATTTCCTCTCTCTCTCTCTCTCTTTCTCTCTCGTGGAAGTCGGGGTGTAGAAGGGGAAATACACCCAAGACCACAGTATAAAGATATTATTTCCTCTCTCTCTCTCTCTCTCTCGTGGAAGTAGGGGTGTAGAATGGGAGATATACCCAAGAACATAGTAAAACGATATTATTCTCTCTCTCTCTCTCTCTCTCTCTCTCTCTCTCACGGAACTTGGGGGTGATGGGGGCGGGAGGGGGCTGTCCCAGTAGGAGACTTACCCAGTAAGCCCAGTTTATAATTAACTCCGGGTTTATTACGGAGAAGCAAATGACTCGACGCATGCGATAGGAATTTTATTTGTTTCACTCGCTCGTAAGCAACAGAAAGTAAGTGGATGGAAGACGGGTTTCCTTCCTCGTACGCTTAATAATAAAGCATACGAGGAATCAGCAAAGGAGAGTAGGTTAGTCTCCCGTCTCAAATTACAGCGGTAATGGGCGTTATTCGGCTCGAAGGAACTCACGCGATCTGCTTTCTTAGTCTTCGTATTTGCTAAAAAAAATTCTAGTGAATTGCAAAACGTTGTATTTTACTTATCTACCTATTTCGTGATTCCGGCTGACAGTTAGACAGATCGTGAGAGCTATGGTTATAGAAATAATCACAAGGGAAAAAAAACTGTTGTTGAATCTGTTCCCGAATGCACAGCTTAATGTTGCTTTCTGTCCAAGGGTTGCAGTCCAAAGTGACTCGGGGTAACGTTTCGTTTGGGTTAGAGGAAAGGAATGATAAAAAGTGACTATGATTCATGTCCTCATTCCTTCTCCTCATCTCTTAGATATTTTTCCAGCAGAAGTTATAAATTTCATGTAAATAAAAACTAGGAATTATCGACCATTATAAAAACTGCCATTGGACTGTAAGTCATTTGTGCTTATTCCTTATCTCTTAAATATTTCCCAGACAGAAGTCATAAATTTAATGTAGACAAAAACTAATAATTAACGACCGTTATAAAGGATTGCAATTAATTTTTTTATGTTTATGTGCGAAAACAAAGGACCAATTACTAAGAAATCTTGTGGAAAATTAGGAGTAAAGGAAGCCTCTAAATCTTCCAGTTCGTAAGGATAAGAAAATACTCTATTTAAATAGATACACTAGCTCTTCCTAATGGAAAAACCATTACTTTCACATAATTGCATGAAAAAACTAGTGTTTCTTTTTTTTGTTGGTTAACACTATGATCAGCAAGCAACAAGAACTTCTTACAAATGCTACTTACAAAATATTTTGAATCCTATACTGGTATCATGTGCATTATAATTTGAGAAGAGACATTAGACAATTTAATTCGTTTTGTAAAAGAGAATTTTAAATTCAATTCCTTTTGTAAAGGAGAATTTTAAATTTAATTCCTTTTGTAAAGGAGAATTTTAAATTTAAAATTCGTTTTGTAAAGGAAAATTTTAAATTTAAAAATCGTTTTGTAAAGGAGAATTTTAAATTTAAAATTCGATTTGTAAAGGAGAATTTTAAATTTAATTCCTTTTGTAAAGGAGAATTTTAAATTTAAAATTCGATTTGTAAAGGAGAATTTTAAATTTAAAATTCGTTTTGTAAAGGAGAATTTTCAATTTAATTCGTTCTGTACGAGAGGATTTGACAATCACCCACTCAAGAGAACCTAGACGAACGCATCTTTCCACGACGAACGATTCCGTTTTCCGTTACGGCGCCACTCTTGAGGAACGAAGCCTGAGGGACCGGAGATACATATTGCATGCAAGTTTGCAACCCGCCCAGATTTTTATTGACATGCCATAACAATTAACGTATGGATATGCTATAACGCTGGACTTCCCGCATACAACGAAGAGGATGTAATTCTTTAATGTTATTTTTATTACGAACGAACAAGTGACAGCATACTACTATATTATTATTTTTATTATCATTCAGAAGATGAACAACCCCATTCATACTGAACGAGCCCACCAAAGGGGCCACTGGCTTGAAATTCAAGCTTCCAAAGAATATAGTATTCTATTATTATTGATGCTATTTCAGTTACTTCTATTCCTATTATTACCGTCATTTTCCTATTTCTGTTTAAAACCAACTACTGTAATAGAATAGTAAAATATTTATTTCCCTCGGGAATCAATTTGAATTGTCAATTCAGGGTATGAAACCATAAATATTGCAATATCACGCTTTGCACTCTAATGGGATTTGGGAGTCAATCGTTTTTAAATGGCTGACTTAAGGTGGGAGTCATGTTGTGGGGACCATTTTTTTGGGCAATAAAAATAAAATAAGGATATCGGAAGACGACGTCAATGTAAGCATATTTTAGGAATGTGCTTGGAATGCGCGGAATGTCTTTACTTTGGTTCTACGACATTAAATTCTTTTTTGACCGGGCTCTCTCTCTGTCTATCTCTCTCTCTCTCTCTCTGTATGCATATATATATATATATATATATATATATATATATATATATATATATATATATATATATATATATATATATTTTAACAAAATATTTTATCATATACTATAAAATATATATATATATATATATATATATATATATATATATATATATATATATATATATATATACTGTATATACATACATATATATGTATGTATGTATATACATATATATATACATACATACATATATATACAGTATGTATATGACAGTGAAATATTTTCTGTTAAAACAGAATTCCATCAAATATAAGGAGGCCATAAAAACGCCAAATGTAGAAAGTAAAGGCTATATTTCAGAGACCAAATTGTCTCTCTCCTCAGGCAAATATACATATATACATATATATATATATATATATATATATATATATATATATTAATAAATAAATAAAAAGATAGAACGGACATCACTTATCAAGACACAAATAAAAAAAAAAATATTTAAGACGGACCCAGCACAAACAGCGGAACGAACAGCTAGCTAATATCCCAAAGAGGAGGTCATGGACTCGAGCGTCAACCGTTTTGACTCCTTTTCATTTTTTATTCTTCGTCCCATAAACAATTACGTATTGTCTGAATTTCGTTTATTTTAAGTCTATAAATAAACAGTGACGTCACGCAAAGGAGAAACTCAGAAATGCCAATAGGTTTCTTAAGCTCTAGAGATGCAGTATTAAGGTCGTAACCCACGACAGGTCCGTTTCAAATGGGAAAGGGTAAAATAGATAAATGAATAAATAAAATAAAGCAAAATAAATGAAACAAAAATAAAAATACTGCAACGACACAAGGGAAAAGCATAACCGAATTTACCTTACAATTCTTTGATGTACTGAAATTTGCAAAAATAATTGCAAAGGTTTTTTTTTTGTTCATTTTTCATTTTGGAGTAGAGTTTTAAAACGCGTGTTAAGAAAGCATACACTTTTTATTTGTGACCTCTTTTCCTTCTTAATTAAAAAACGAGAGCTTTACATTTTTAACTGAATTTTTTTCCGGGCGAGTTTTTCAGAATAGCATCAATGGAAGACCTTTTTTTTCTGAACTGCAAAGTTTTACTTTGGAACACAAAAGGTGTTTTTTTTTTGCCCTTATATAATTTCTTGCTGCCTTCTTTCTTGAGTTTTTTTTCCAGAAATTTCCACTAATGAACATATATTTGTTCATTTTTTATTAATATGAAGTAAAGTAGATGTGTGTGTATATATATTTATATATATATATATATATATATATATATATATATATATATATATATATATATATATATATATATATATATATATATATATATATATATATATATATATATATATATATATATATATATATATATATATATATAATTATATATATATGCAATAATAATAAATTTCCTATGCTTGGAATATCTTTCAAGTTATCTCACCTTCCTTGACTAACCTTTCTTCTAAATTTCATTGGCAAAAACATCATTATTCACTACACATACAATACACAGGCAGATGCAGTTTCTACAAATATTTCATGTAGAAGGTACGACTAGAGATAACGACTTTCGGCATAAAAGTAGCTTCCTTTACCATGAAAAAAAAGTTTCCTTTTTCATGAAAAAGCATCTTTCATCATGAAAATAGTTTCCTTTAACATGAAAAAATAGTTTCCTTTATCAAGAAAAAAGTTTCCTTTATCATGAAAAAAGGAGTTTCCTTTATCATGAAAAAAGTTTCCTTAATCATGAAAAAATTTTCCTTTATCATGAAAAAATAGTTTCCTTTATCATGAAAAAAGGAGTTTCCTTTATCATGAAAAAAATTTTCTTTATCATGAAAAATACTTTTCTTTTTCATGAAAAATACTTTCCTTTACCATGGAAAAAATAGTTTCCTTTGTCATAAAAAAAGTAGTTTCCTTTATCGTGAAAAAAAGTTTCCTTTATTATGAAAAAATGATTTCCTTTATCGTGAAAAAATAACTTCCTTTATCGTGAAAAAAAAAAAGTTTCCTTTAACATGAAAAAAAGTAAGTTTCCTTTATCAAAGAGCCACTTTCCTGACCCGAATATCTTTCTGTACAAACGGGGCCGTTTAACAGCGTCTATTTCTTACAAGAACGCAAAAGCCTTTGCCGGAACAATTTATTCCGAAGAAAATAACTTTCTTCGTTAGGACGAAGACGAAAAAACAATAAAAATAAATAAATAAAATCCCTCAGAAGGAACGAAAGAAAGAAAGAGAGTCTGTCCCTTTGACGGGAGAATTTGCCTGCAGTAAAAATAATTAATTCGGCTGAAACACAGTGAGTTTCTGAGTGAACATATTTCTAGTTTTTTTTTTTTTTTGTAATAAGTTCTCAGAGAGGAATAATTTTGTTTTTTGAAGAAAGGGCTCTTACAAAGGGAATACGGAGAAGTTTTCTGAAGGGGAATTGTTAAAGTATTGGATCCAGGAACAGAAGATATCTTTGATTAGGGTGTAATAATTTCTGAGCCTGTGGTATGCCATCTGCCCCAGGAAAAGTTCTGGAGAAATAATACGTATTCAGAAGGTATGGTTTCTTTAATATGATAAGTCAAAATAGAATATTTGCACTTCTTTTTAAATTGGTATTATGCATATTTTCCTGGGGAAGCTGACCTCATTTATTGAATATGGAATGAATCAAAATAGAACACTTATACTTTTTTAAAATTGATATTATGCATATTTTCCTGGAAAAGCTGACCTCATTTATTGAATTTGGGATAGGTCCAAAAAAATCTACTCCTTTCTAATTGATATAATGCATATTTTCCTAGCAAAGCTGGCCTCATTTATTGAATATGGAATGCATCAAAATAGAATACTTATACTTCTTTTTGATTGATATTATGCATATTTTCCTGGAAAAGCTGTCCCGAATATGGACATTCTTTTGGGGGTAACTTCGGCTTGAAAGCCCCCCTTTTTTTTGGAATACTTTTCAAGTAGTAATCTTATCAACCTATAATAATACTGGAGTATTATCTAGCTATTTTTGCTACTAGAGCCATCAACGTCATCACCACCACTACTGCTACTAATAACAGTTTTATCGCTGCTTTTAATACTACATACGGTAATAATTACTCAGGAATTAGTACAAAGGCAATATTAAATTTACAAGACTGGTAGTAAATAACTACAGTTTTTACAAAAGCCAAACTATTTCCTTAAGGCTAAAATAAAGCAAGTTAAAATTGCGCCGAAGTTTCTTCGGCGTAATCAAGTTTTCTGTACAGCTGCTACAGCGTATAATCAAGGACACCGAAAATAGATTTCGGTATAACTCTACATAAGCCCACGAAACTTTATCCACGGCCCGGTGGTGGCCTATCCTATATCGCTGCCAGAAGCACGATTATGGCTACCTTTAACCTCAAATAAAATAAAAACTATTGAGGTTATAGGGCTGCAATTTGGTATGTTTGATGGTTGGAGGGTGGATGATCAACACACCTAATTTGCAGCCCTCTAACCTCAGTAGTTTTTTTGATCTGAGGGCGGACAGAAAAGTGCGGACAGAATAAAGTGCGGACGGACAGACAAAGCCGGCACAATCGTTTTCTTTTACAGAAAACTAAAAAAACCAATTCAATATCTTGAAGTACAATAATACCTAAATAAAAGTCAATTTCCTTATGGATTCAATCCCCTAACACCATTGACCGAAAAAACCCAATGTTACCACAAAATAATTTATGCCCTTGCATATGTGTGTGTGTGTGTGTGTGTGTGTGTGCGCGTGTTATCCACTTGCATGTGGATTGCCAAGAGTTCTCGCGCGCCCGCAAAACGTGAAGTGGGGACGATAAAGAAAATCGAAAACTGATTTGAAACTTATATAAACCTTATCAGCAATATTCGCAATGGAGTTTCTGCATCAAAGTTCAATCGATAATTCAAGGTTTTTTTTCTTGTTCATACAAAACTAATTCATTTTTAAAACACTACGTTTGACTTCAGCGCTGCACAGATCATGTAACAATGATTACGGTGTAATGAAAGATTTAAATGTTTGAATGTTTGATGGCATAAAAAAGGCAATGTTTGCAAAGACTGCATCAGGCAGATAAAGAGAGAGAGAGAGAGAGAGAGAGAGAGAGAGAGAGAGAGAGAGAGAGAGAGAGAGAGAGAGACGACTCCGGGATATCAGTATAATAATTCTAATCAGTTCAGAAAAATATATTTTTTATTGCTTTTCCTAAATTACTCATAATGACATATTAATGCGAAAATGAAACATTTGAAGAATGAGCAAATACCTGATTTTGTGTCACATTTCACGTTCTCTGATTCTACGAGAGAAAAAAATATAAAAAATCTGAAAAACGTGAATGGAAATTTTCAAGAAATAAAGTTCGTCGTTTTGTACGTAGCCTAATGGGAAGGTACGCGAACATAAAACATGTTCACAATGTCTTACTCATTCAAGCGTGCACTTGATATACACACTTATCCACACACACACACACACACACACACACACACACACACACACACACACACACACATATATATATATATATATATATATATATATATATATATATATTATATATATATATATATATATAATATGTTTGTGTAAACAAACATAATGTATATATATACATATATCAATTTCATCTTTCCCTCCTTAATGACGAAAAAGTTGGGGCAGGAATACGTGGTTTAATTTCTTCTACATTTTAGCTCTAGACAAGTTAGTTGGCTTCAGAGACTTTATCAAGTATCACCTGAAAGACTGTACAACAAGCTCCCCCTTGAAATCCAGAAGACTGAAAAATTAAAATCTTTTAAGAAAAAATGAAAGACTTCGATATATGTATTTAAAAGAATAATCTTAAAAAAGCAAAGAAAAACGATTGGCAGATATATCAAGTCGATCTCTCGCGAACTTCGTCTCACATTTTGGTTCCAGCGTCTCCGGAGAATCCCCGGGACCCGCAAAGAAGTTTGCGAGGACGAATGACTCTAAAATGACTATATTCCAGACGTCCCTGAATCTCCCGAGAATCTCCAAGAATCCCCGAAGACAGGAGCGGCTTCAGCGAGGACAGAAATGGCTCCAGGATGCAGACGCTCACCCTGTGTCCGATTTAAAAACTAAGGATAAGTCAGAAAGAGTTAATCTGTACGAGACAATCATGTTGTTGAGTATCATAATGTTTGTGCTATCACAGTTTTCTACCAACGGAGTCTATTTCCCCCGCCTGAATATGTTTCAAGTGTCTTTGACGTTGCTTTTCATCGAAATGTTTATGCTTTATAGTTTTGGCCGTGCCATTGTAGAATTCTTTAAGGAATTTATGGCTCAGGACGACATTCACTCGGCTGGAATACCGGAGGACGGCGATGTCGAGGACACGAATTCTAACAGTGGAGACGACATGACAAACGAGGAAGACGAAAGCTCAGACAGTGAAGAAGAAACACATGCAGAAGAAGAAGAAGAGGCCTTAGACAGTGAACCGGAAATGTATGAAGAAGAGATTAGTCAAGAGACCGAGGAACAGGAAAAGGAAAACGAACACGTTTTACGACTTGAGAAAGAGAACTCGGAGAAGGCTACGACTATCGAAGAATTGAAAAATAAACTAAATGCCCTGGCTGAGGAAGGAGAAAAGATGGAACGAAAAATACGAGACTTGGAACGACTGAATGCAGAAAAGGAGATGAAAATCAATTTGATGCCTGCAGAGATGGAAAGTCTTAGAAAAGAAATATCGGAGAAGGAGAAAGAGACAGAAGCGCTAATCAAGGAGAACGAGGAAAAAGATTCGACCCTAATTATTTTAGAAAGCACAGTCGTAGTTCTAGAGATGGAGAAGAACACCTTAAATCACGATTTGCAGATACTGGAAAATGACAGAAATGAGACAAAAGTCCACCTCAACAAGCTGAATGAAGACTTGCAGAGGCTTCGAGAGGAGAACAAAAGGAAAAGCAAACACTTTGAAAGTCTGCAGTTGGAAAATGAAGATAAAAACTTGAGGATTAACAGTTTAGAAACCGAAGTGGAAATTCTTAAAATTGAGAAACAGCGGGCTGAAGATAATTTGCAACAGCTCGACGAATGCAGGACAGAATTGGTAGAAAGAAAGAAAGAAGTAGGTAAACTCAAAGAACAGAACTTGCAGAAAGATAGAGAGATCCTCCAACTGCAGAATGAGTGCTCCCAGACGCAAAAGGAGGTCATCCGTTCGCTAGAAGAAACTAAAATTGTTGTAGAAGAAAAGGCAAACG
>NC_089765.1:14641320-14661320 GCF_040412425.1 Macrobrachium rosenbergii | reverse complement strand
CGCTCTCCTGCCACATGATACCCTCGGGAATGGGGTATCAATGCCGAATCACATATGCTTGGTAGGCAACCACTGGCGCGGCGTAAGAACCCGTAAGTTTCATGCCTACTTCATATGTGAATTGGATTATGCATTGCACATTGGATTATGCATTGCACACTGGATCCCATTCTTGCATATACTCTAGTGGCAACCTCTGGCGTGGAGTAAAACCCCGTAAGTTCAATGCCTTTTATATAGGAAAATATTGAGTTATGCAATGCATATTGGACCCCATTCTTGCATATACTACAGTGGCAACCTCTGGCGCGGCGTAAAAACCCGTAAGTTTCATGCCTTTTATATATGCAAAATGTGGGTTATGCAATGCATACTGGATCCCACTTCTTTGGGGTTATGAGGGAGAGAAGCCTATTTCGCATATACTACAGTGGCAACCTCTGGTGTGGCGTAAAAACCCGTAAGTTTCATGCCTTTTATATATGCAAAATATGGGTTATGCAATGCATACTGGATTCCATTCTTGCATATACTACAGTGTAACCTCTGGTAGGCGTAAAAACCCGTAGTTTCATGCCTTTTATGTATGCAAAATATGGGTTAAGCAATGCATATTGGATCAAGTTCTTGCATATACTACAGTGGCAACCACTGGCGCGACGTAAAAACCCGTAAGTTTCATGCCTTTTATATATGCAAAATATTTGATCCCAGTGTGGCAGGGGCACTAAGACATCGAAGGTGCACCGTCAGGAGTCTGGAGGTTCTTCAGTGACTTACCCATCCACATGATGTAGGGTCAGAAGACTGAGGATTCCATCTCTCTTGGCTAGCTGATGGAGCTGAGAATGGGGAAGGGTCCACCCCTGGCAAAAATAAACCCCCATTCAAAGACGCTCCGTTGGCAAGGATGCCCCAGGGGTGAGATCGCTTGCGAGCGATCGCTAAAGGCCCATAAATAAATGAACACACATATATATATATATATATATATATATATATATATATATATTATATATATATATATATATATATATATATATATATATATATATATATATATATATATATATATATATATATATATATATATATATAATAAGAGAAATATATAACCAAACTTATTACAATATATATATATATATATATATATATATATATATATATATATATATTAATAATATGTTGTTTATATACATTATATATATATATATATATATATATATATATATATATATATATATATATATATATATATATATATATACTATATATATATATATATTATATGACATGTAGTTATTTTATTTGACAGTGATGTTTGAAACATTACTTTACACACACGCACACACACACACACACACACACACCGCGCACAACCATGCACCAAGCATGCATAATGCTTTCAAGCATCATGGCGCTCAATAAGCGGCACAAAAGAATAGACCCACACGAGTGAAAGGAACGCTTTAAACACTGTGTATAACAAGCACAGATAAAGCGGACATGGCGTTCAGTCCATCCCGCATGGGATCCGTATTGTGGGGTTATGGGATCTGTATTGTGGGGTTACGGGATCTGTATTGTGGGGTTACAGAATCTGTATTGTGGGGTTACGGAATCCGTATTATGGAGTTATGGAATCCATATTATGAAGTTATGGAACCAGTATTAAGGAGCATGGAATCCGCGTTATGGATCCGAATTAGGGAATCCATATTATGAAATCTATATTATGGATCCGTAATATGGAATCCGTATTCTTGATCCGTATTACAGAATCCGTGTTATGGATCTTTATTACGTAACTTGTATTAAGGATCCATATTATAGAATCCGTATTATGCATCCATATTATGGAATCTGCTTTATGAATTCGTATTATGGAATCTACATTATGGATCCACATTATGGAATCTGTATTATGGATTTGTTTTATGGAATCCCTATTGTGGAACCATATTATGGATCCATGTTATGGAATTTGTATTACGGAACCCGTATTATGGAATCCGTTATTATGGATCTGTATTATGGACCCCTATTATGGATCCGTATTATGGAACCTGTATTATGGTACCATATTACGGAAACCTGTATTATGGATCCATACGCTGTACAAAACTTGTATTATGGATCCATAATATGGAATTTGTCTGAACCCGATATTATGGCTATGGAACCATATTACGGGGAAACCTGTATTATGGATCCATATTATGGAATCCTGTATTATGGATCCATATTATGGAATTTGTATTACGGAACCCGTATTATGGTTATGGAACCATATTACGGAAACCTGTATTATGGATCCATATTATGGAATCCTGTATTATGGATCCATATTATGGAATTTGTATTACGGAACCCGTATTATGGTTATGGAACCATATTACGGAAACCTGTATTATGGATCCATATTATGGAATCCTGTATTATGGATCCATATTATGGAATTTGTATTACGGAACCCGTATTATGGACCCATATTATGGATCCGTATTATGGAACCATATTATGGAATCCTGTATTATGGATCCATATTATGGAATTTGTATTATGGAACCCGTATTATGGAATCTGTTATTATGGATCTGTATTATGGAATCTGTATTAGGACCCATATTACGGATCCATGTTATGGAACCCATATTATGGATCCGTATTATGGAACCTGTATTATAGATCATGTTATGTAATCGGTATTACGGAGTGATCACCTACTACTTTTCAAATAGGGAAAATAATAATAATAATAATAATAATAATAATGTATACAGCATATCTGTGTGGAAAATATTTGACTTGAATACTCGCATCTTGTTAAATATAATAATAATAATAATAATAATAATAATAATAATAATAATAATAATAATAATAATAATAAAAGTATTTCTCAAAAGGATAATATTCTACCTAAGTACTTAAGGAGAAAAATAATTGAAAATTTAATATTAGTCTAATTGTTTATGTCTATCTGTCTGTATATATATATATATATATATATATATATATATATATATATATATATATATATATATAAACAATGTATGTACGAATGTATAATGTATAAGGACAATTACGAATCAATTCCTTTCTGTGCTTTTATGCAAATGGCCATTAGGCCACGCACGCAGCATTCGGAATCGGTGTTGGAATGCATTCTTAAGAAATATACTTCAATATCTATCTAAACATACACACAAATACACACTTACTTACACATACACACACACACAAACGCACACAAGAAAAGTGGACACTTATTCTTTTTTATTTAACAGCAATTGCTGTAAAACGACAAGTTAAATTTATTTATTTATTTTTTATCTGCAAATGGACTTGGACGCGAAATCACCTCCATTCGTCTTCTAAAGGAATCCATATATAAGTAACGCCAAATACCGCAGGCAGGTACGTTACTTTCTCTCTCTCTCTCTCTCTCATCGTCTGTCCAAACGGGTACCGTCCCCCGAAATCTGTTGTTCTTGTATTGACTGTCAGCAGTGAGGGCCCGGTGAATGGGAGGAGGAGGAGGAGGAGGAGGAGGAGGAGGAGGAGGAGGGTATAGGGACGTGTGGTAAGCACCACACACATAAGAGCTAAAGGACTGCGGAACTCTTTTGTTTGTTTAGGCTAAACCACTTCTCCAGGTTCATATGTCTCTCTCTCTCTCTCTCTCTCTCTCTCTCTCTCTGTCTCAGATTTTTCCTCTCTCCTCTTTTCTGTCCTTCAGTAGGGCAGGAGGTCTCTCTCTCTCTCTCTCTCTCTCTCTATCACACACACATTTATGATATTTCCTGTCTCCACTTTTCAGTCTTCAGTAGGGCAGGAGGCCTCTCTCTCTCTCTCTCTCTCTCTCTCTCTCTCTCTCTCTCTCTCTCTCTCTCTCTCGTATTTCCTCCTCCAAGCCATTTCCACTACCAGCTCAGGACAGCTGAGGGTCGTGTTTCTTCGGCAGAACCTCTACAGGTAGAGGGAAAGGTAGTAGAATTCTCACTTGTGAAAAGGGTGGGAGGCGTTTGAAGACTATTAAAGAGCTGCACATATGGCAACATTATTTCTACGTTCAAAGTTCCAGTGGTTATAGGTTATCAAGTTGAATATTTAAATTCAAAGTTCCAGTGGTTATAGGTTATCAAGTTGGCTCTTGAAATTCCAAGTTAAAGTGGTTATAGGTTATCAAACTGAATATTTAAATTCAAAGTTCCTCTAAATACAAGTCTGTCAAACTGACTCTCTCAGTTCATAGTTCCAATGAATACAGGTTATCAAATTGACTCTTTAAATAAAAAAATCCACGAATTGACTCATTCAATTCAAAATCCCAGTGGTTATACGTTATTCAACTGACAATTCTGAAATGAATGACATACAAAGTCTGTAAGTAGGCTTCCGAAAAAATATCAGAAAAATTGTGTTCCCAAGTTATTCTGCCAAGAAATTCAGCCTGGTTAAGTAGCAGGAGCAAATATGCTGGGGAATTTTGAGGTTTCTTTGTGTCATTGTCCACAAGTTAAGTATACCTTAGTTTTACCAGACCACTGAGCTGATTAACAGCTCTCCTAGGACGCTAGGAGGAAGCTATATAATATGTCAGTGACACTGCAAAAATAATTTATCTAAGATCTTGGGCACAAAACTTATAGATAAGCCTCTGATGGAATCTTATAAATTCTTGGGGGATACTTCTTAATAAATCATAAACACACACACACACACACACAAATAAATAGACGAAAACAGATCTAGTACAGTGCAGAAACTTTATTTCTGTTTCCGAATAGACTTATGGAAAAACCTTATTGGATTTTCGTAATGTTTTTGATCAGGTGGTCCAGGGCGTTCTGGCAAAATACTACCAATTAGCTGGCGAACACATCGGCAAATGAGTCCTGATTTATAGGAATTCGCCGTTGCTGTAAAAATTGAGATTCTCTGCTTTCATGCAGTGCAAAACTCTCTCCCTCTCTCTCTCTCCTCTTCTTTATCACTCTCTCTCCCTATCTCCCACTCTCTTTTTATGTCTTTCTCTCCACACACTCTCTCTCTCTCTCTGTCTCTCTCTATCTTTCTCTCTCGTGCATCACAATCACGAGTGGGTATAGAATACAGATATAAATAAATAAATAAATAAATAAATATATACATATATACATAGATATATATACAGATAAATATATGTATGTATGTATGTACGTATGCATGTTTGCACATACGCTCAATCCCAGATACCATTAATAGAAAAAATAAACATCTATCATTCACCGAAATCATGATTCCAGCAAAACTCGGGCCGAGAGTCTAATGGTCTTCTATAATTGAATGAAGATGTTTTTGATGACTTGGGGGCGACTAGCTGGACCAGAAAGTTTTAATGAAATAATGTTGAGAGAGAGAGAGAGAGAGAGAGAGAGAGAGAGAGAGAGAGAGAGCTTTGGAGTTATAGAAATCCTGTCGTCAGCTTGTCTAACTCTGTCAGGTGAGGTGCAGATAGGTATTCAAGGAGAGAGAGAGAGAGAGAGAGAGAGAGAGAGAGAGAGAGAGAGAGGGTCACGACCTGAAATTCCAGTCGACTACAACACTGAGGGTAGACGGAGGTAGCTACTAGCGTTATAAGGAAGGAGAGAGAGAGAGAGAGAGAGAGAGAGAGATTCCAACCGCCTAATTACTTAACTCTCAGGTAAAATGCAGGTAATTAACAGTCACAAATCAAGAAACTGACAATTATCAAATATTATTCTCTTAATTCTAAGTCTTCCTTACATGCCATGTCATGTCCTTATATTATCTGTCATATCTTTGTACTTGTTTGTTATTTATGTTGTTTGTGCTTATCTCAGGTTTGAGTGGAATCAGCCACAAGTGTGACTTAATCACTCAATCATTTTTTCAACTTAATAAAAAGCACGATTTTTAAACAATTTTCTATTTAATAAAATTAATGTTTTCAAATCAAACAAAATCTCACGAATGAATTTTTTAAAATTTTCAGAATATTAATTAGGAAACATTACAAATGGCTTGGCTGAATTGGAACTAAAATAAAATAAGAAAGAAAAAACCACGACATTTGGCAAGGTCGATGAAAAACAAGATTAACGAAAAACAAAAACACGACATTTTAAACAGTGTCCTACTTAATAAAATTAATGAAAAATACTACGACAGGCTTTGTTGAAAAGATACCAAAACAAAATAGGAAAAAGTAACTATTTTACACCACTTGGCAATGCCGACGAAAAAAAAAAAGACTCACGGAAAAAAATGAAAATAAAAAACCCAGCCAAATTGCAAACTGTAACATAAACTGACAATACAGGACGATGTTTTGTCACGCTACATCGGCTGACCAATCGTTTGGTCGAGATTTTGCTCGACACAAGCGAATTAGAGACAGCTATCGGGAAAGTTTTCCTCCCTTTCTCTCTCTCTCTCTCTCCATTGCATAGCTATCACCACCTCACCTCAGTGAGTTATGCGAACAGACGATCGGAATTTCGAGAACTTATATGTCTCTCTCTCTCTCTCTCAAAGATACTTTTCTCTGTCTGTGTTTGCCTAAACTGCTCAAATGATGTGGACAGTAAGAAGAATATATGTTTTCAATAAGGATTTTCGAAGCCTAACCACTCTTAATAATTCTCTCTCTCTTTTTCTTGTATATGAACTAATTGCAATACCTCTTTGCAAGGGATCCCAAATATTAAACAAATAAAAACTCAGACCCACCTCTCTCTCACTCTCTCTCTCGTACAAAATAAAGAAATGAACTAATTGCAATACTGGTCTTTGCGAGGGATCCCAAACATTAAACAAATAAAAACTGAGACTCACCTTTCTCTCTCTCTCTCTCTCTCTCGTATAAAATAAACAAATGAACTTACTCCAATACCGGTACCTGTGATGGACCCCAAACATTAAACACATAAAAAACTGCGTCCTCTCTCTCTCTCTCTCTCTCACACACACACACACATAGTTTTCGTTTTTTTAAACACTGGTTCACTAGGAACTCAAGAGGATCTGCGGATTATAGGACATCCTTTGAATACTTCCCACCGTAATCTATCTAAAGCTGCCTACTGACATGGGCGATGCGTTAAGACTCTATATAAAATAACGTTCACTGGGGTTTTCTCACTCGTTAGGGTTATTTTATTTACCTCTTAACAAATGAGAGAGAGAGAGAGAGAGAGAGAGAGAGAGAGAGAGAGAGAAAGGTCAAAGGATTTTGCAAGGGAGAGTTTGACAAGCTTCATAAAACAATGATGATTTGAGGCGAATGTTGGTTCAAATAATTGCGTACACAAATATTTTGGTTTACATGTGTTTATATACATGTATAATATACATATGTTATGTATACATACAAATACACTTTTTATATATATGTGTATATATAAATATATGTATGTATATATATATATATATATAATATATATATATATATATATATATATATATATATATATATATATATATATATATATATATATATATATATATAAAGAGAGAGAGAGAGAGAGAGAGAGAGAGAGAAAGAGAAGAGAAGATGCAATATTAATCAGCAAACAAAAAAGAAAAGGAAAAAAAATAAGCCTCGAAAAGTCAAAACTAAGCCCGGAAAATAAGCCTACAACATCAGGTGAAAATCCAGCCCGCTATTTGCTAATGTTAGCGAAGCGAGCGGGAACGACGCTACTTACAGCACTCCCAGGCCCGGGAACTCAACCAATGTCTCCTAATTGGCCTCGTGACCGTAACTCTCTCTCTCTCTATCTCTCTCCCGAGCAACAGTGGCGCTTCTTTGAGAGAGAGAGAGAGAGAGAGAGAGAGAGAGATCTTCGAAATAACAGGAACTGACAATGCTAAATTCTCAAGCAACAGTGGTGCCGAGAGAGAGAGAGAGAGAGAGAGAGGCGGAAGATCATCTTCGAAATAACAGGAACTGACAGTTCTAAGAAACCGGAAGCCTGTGCGTTCTTTCGTTGCTTTACGAGAAGAAGAAGAAGAAGCAGCAGAAGTTACAACTGACGAGAACAGACTCCTTTATAAAACAAACCCCTTAGCGAGGGCATTCAGTTGCCAATTAGCAGCCGTTCGAGAGGGACCGCGCCGTTCTCGGAATCAAGCTTTGCTTTCGAAGGCGTCTCGATCCTACCTAACAATAACAGTGAGTGAAGCCATTACCTGCATTCTGACATCGAAGAATATAAGGTCGCTGTCGACACTTGAAATTACGGGGAGCAACGCGGCTGGAGCAACAACAGTCATGGAGCACTCGCGGAACAACAACAGTCATGGAACAGCCATCAACATGTAATGGACATAGGCTTGTTTGTATTACGCGCCGCGGAAATAATCCGAGACCGCTGGAATGGCAATACCGCGCCTAATTGCGCACATGGAATACGACAAGGACATGCATTTAACGACCTCCCTCGCAGCGCAGGTGTGGTCGTTCCGAGGATAATTGCACGCCCCGTCTATGATATAGTAATTACGGTAATGGGGTCGTTACGGATATGATATTCGCACTTCGGGAGGGAATCTTCCGCGTACGGTTTCGCACGCTGGACTGAAACGCCGTGGAAGAGCACGATGTACGATGATCTGTTGTTGGCAGTGTTGCAAATGTATCGCCCCTACCCCCGCCTCCGTGGGGATTTTCTCTTGGGAAATTTTGGTGGCTGTCGCGTGATTCTGAAAGCACCTTTGCAAAGGGGGCGGGGCGGCTGTTGTAATAATAATAATAATAATAATCTCTCCATACAAATCTTGAACTTTATCATTAGTCCTGATAAGTATAATACCGCGAAGAGCAATAATAATAATAATAATAATAATAATAATAATAATAATAATAATAATAATAATAATAAAATGAAATCTCTCAATATATATCATGGACTTTATCATTATCATTGATAAGTATCGTACTGTGAAGTACAATGAACCTATTTATCTATCTATCTATCTATCTATATATATATATATATATATATATATATATATATATATATAACTATATATATATATATATATATATATATATAATGATGTTACTTTTGACAGCAACTACTGTATGAACAAAACAAACATGGCAGCATAATGGTCGTCTACCGAAACACAAAAATGGAGATTTGCGACGCGAACCAAATGTCTCACGAAATTCCTAGTAACAAACACACACACACACACACAAATATGCAGACCACTTACCTCTTGTAATTCTGTAAGCAATACCGTAACCCCTCCTTGCCGGAATTACGCGCATCGATTATTCAACAGTAACCTATGTAATGCTCCGTAAGCTGTAATTACTCAATCCTAGAGTGTTACTCGGCGTAAAATACGGATCAATTACGCGTAATAAGTCTGACGTCTTTGTAAATTTAAACGTCTCCAGAGGTGTTGTATATCAGAGGGGGGGAATTTTTGCACGCAGGCGTTTTTTTACTGCGGGGGACAAAATGCTTTCGGTGATATTTAAAGCAAAAACTGGTAACGGTAAGTCTCCGGAAGCCCTCGCCGGCAAAAGGACATTAAACTTCGTAATGACTGCGGTTCGCAAGGTAAATCTTTAGGTTGCGAAGGATTTACGTTCGGATTCGCGCGGTTTGACAGAACGCCCGTCAGATCTAGTCGCACGCAGAGAGAAAATTCTTGTTTGACGTCTGCTACATTCCTTCATTCCCCGCCAAATCTAGGCGCACGCGAGACAGAGAAAGAGCGGTCGTTACCTTACGAAAATCTTTCGTTTCACGCCGCGAAAAGATAATGAGGTTGGGTTGTGTCGGGTTGGATAATGGGTCGAATATGAACATGACCATGAAGCCAGTACGTAGCGTCACCCTGGAATGATTTATCGTGTGGTAAAAGCATTCATGCAAATGTGCTTGTGACCTCAAGTCGAATTTGGGAAGGGTTAACGTGACTGAAAGATTAGATATCAGCTGAAAGCACTTAGATTCCTTTATGCTTGGGGAAAGTCATGGAAAATGAAGACACGAATTATGAATACGTTTCTCTGTATACATGTATATAAATTTCCATTCGCACTAGTTTATGAAGACTGTTGTATAGACATGTATATAAATTTGTACTCATTAGGTATGGAATTATAAGTAACACATAAATGGGCAAGTTTCCAAATCGATAACATAACATAAAATGGACGATAGGAATAAGGAAAAATAGGAATTAAAGGAAGAAAAGAGAAAATACAGGAATGAACCAAGTCCCAATCTTCCTTCAACATAACATCAAATGGACGATAGGAATAAGGAAGAAGAAGAAGAAAGAGAAGAAGAAGGAGTAGAAAAATAAGAATAAAAGGAAGGAAAGAGACAATACAGGAATGAACGGGAATAAGGAAAAACAGGAATAAAAAGAAAGGAAAGAGAGACAATACAGGAATGAACCAAGTCCCAATCTTCCTTCGAAAAGGAATCACAAATCCATTCGTCAGGGTCAGACGACCTGAAACTTTTTTTTTTTTTACAGAGCCTTAATTCTTTAGGGTGCCTTCCTGTGGTCAACTCGTCCAAACGACCCCTAATGAACACGAGGACTTAATTTGGGCAGGAGGGTTGAAGAGACCCTGGCACCCCCGAAAAAAAAAAAGTTGCAATGAACCACACAGTCCAATATTTCAGTTGGGTCAAACTTTGGTGGAGTCAGATCTTGGGGGTTAGGTGAGAGGGGTTGTTTTGAGTTCACAGGGCAAGGAAAGAGACGAATGGCATCTTGAAATCGTAGCCACCTTTTCATACCCCAAACCATCCTGCAGGCACGTACGCGATGAAGAAAGCCCGGGGACGCTCGCAAGCACTACACACGCACATACAAAAATCACCTAGCTGCGTAGAGTCTGATTTATATCCAGCCCACCCACGGGGCAATGATAATCCCCTCTCAAGCCTCGTAAGTCACTCTTTGGGGGTTGAGGGGGTGTAAGGCTCTGAGAAGCCACGGAAGCACCACGCAAGCAACGCAAGCACGTACGTTAAGTACGCAAGCACCACCTAGCTTTATCTGATTTACGTCCAGCCCGCCCACGGGGCGATGATAATCCCCTCTAAAGCCTCGTAAGTCGCTCTCTTGGGGGGCGGGCGGGGGAGAATAAGTCGTACCTGAAGGCTTGCTACTCACCTGAGAGTGGTGGGCGTTCCGTGAGTGTCGTGAGTGAGAAACGAACAGTCTCTGGTCGTTCACGTAGAGGTTCTCATGGAGCAGACAAGGCTGGAGGAGGTCTCTCTGATCCACGACACTTTCTGCAGAAGACAAGAGAGAGACGAGAAGCGTTTTAATACTAAGGATAACTTTTATTTGATGATGATGATGATGATGATGCGTGTTCGGGCGAGATAAACAAAGATAAACATGCGTGGCCTTTTTGCATATATACTGTATATATACTTTGTATATGTCTGGTGGCCTTTTGAAAAATGTATAGTTTGCGTATATTGTCAACCTTTTCGAATACGTTTGGTATGTGTTTACAAACATTGGCGTACATGTATGGACAAATCGGTGTATTCTGCATGCAAGTTTGGACACTCGTAAACTAACAAGATAAACCAGTATATATAAATCTGTGCTTTACATACGTATGCATCGTCACATCACATGCACCCACACTTCCATTTCTGTTGCACACACTCCCACACTAATACTTCTGTGTCACACACACTGGCACACCTACACTTGTGTTGCACACACTCCCACACCTACACTTGTGTTACACACACACTCCCACACTTACACTTCGGTTTCACACACTCCCACACTTACACTTCTGTTACACACACTCCTACACCTACACTTGTGTTTCACACACTCCCACTTCTGTTGCAAACACTCCCACACTTACACTTCGGTTTCACACACTCCCACACTTACACTTCCGTTTCACATACTCCCACACTAATACTTCTGTTACACACACTCCCACACTTACACTTCTGTTGCACACTCCCACACTTACACTTCTGTTACACACACTCCCACACTTACACTTCTGTTGCACACACTCCCACACTTACACTTCTGTTGCACACACTCCCACACTTACACTTCTGTTGCACACACTCCCACACTTACACTTCTGTTACACACACTCCCACACTTACACTTCTGTTGCACACACTCCCACACTTACACTTCTGTTGCACACACTCCCACACTTACACTTCTGTTACACACACTCCCACACTTACACTTCAGTTTTGCTCACCACACTTCTGTTGCCACACCTCCCCACACTTACACTTCTGTTACACACACACTCCCACACTTACACTTCTGTTGCACACACTCCCACTTCTTTTTAGACACCCACTTTCTTCTCACTGTTGGACTGAGACGAAATATTTCTCTTTCTTCATTCAATTCTTTCTCCAGTGACAAAGGCTGCAACAGCGTTAATCATAATATTATAATTAACTCGATGACATTTTAGAACTGCTGGAGTGATTTGGACGTCAAACACGCATTCATATATCATGGCTCTCTCTCTCTCTCTCTCTCTCTCTACTCTGCAGAGGAAATTACCGAGGTTTTAACTTAGAGATATATAATAATAATAATAATAATAATAATAATAATAATAATAATAATAATAATAATAATAATAATAATCCACAGTTATATAGTAAACAGTTTAATATATGACATTGAATTTTTGCTATATAATTGTGGATTTTTATTACACAAAACTGTTTTTCACGAGATTGAGAATTTCTTAGCAATAATAATAATAATAATAATAATAATAATAATAATAATAATAATAATAATAATAATAATTATTCCAGTTGCACTAGAATAAACTAAAGGTGTACTGGCAAAAATTGGGCGTATAGGATTTCCTTTCACTCTTGCAGAGACTTAGGAGGAGATTTGGACCTTTCATTTTGATATCCACTGTAAAGTAGTGTTGTTTTCTATTTTAAAGGTCAGGAGTAAGAGAATAATAAGGACGAAATGAGGACAATAGGAGAAAAGAATGGCAATATGTAGCTAACAGTAGTAATATGATTGCATTTAGTATATGTTATAGGATCAGTTGATCTATGATTGATAGCAATGATATCAATAATATTACCTGTTGTAAAAGTATAAAATGAAATGTTCTGTTAATTATGAGTATTAAAAGTCCCAAATTGATGTCAGCTTTATGGAAAGAAGTCCAAAGAAGTCCACACATACAACAGATCCCAAATTGATGTCAGCTTTATGGAGAGTAGTCCAACGACGTCCACAGATAAAATAGAAGATATAATTAAGTCATATATTTCAAATAGAAGACATAATTACAAGTCATATATTTCAAATGGATATAAAAGTGTTTAAAACCTCTTTTAAGTGGAGTTATATCCATTCTCATTAGAGACTTGGGATATAAAATAATTTAGTAAATCATACATACAAGATAATACGAATGTTATACCTCGCAATTCATTTGCCTTGCGTCATCGCAATAAAATATTTTCCAGTTGTTGAAATTTACATTTGCGAAATATATGAGCATTTCAGCGTCCTGAATGCTATCAATAATATTCTAAAGGCTATGATTAAACCAGGCTATTTATTAAGCTAAACGAAGCTGAAATAACTACGAGAAATACAATGCGGATCTTTTTAAATTCACGAGTCTGACGCCGAAATCCGTGAAATAATGAAGAACTGAGTCCTTCCACTGCACGGAGTATCGCTGATAATGTGATTTGCTTCGAATGAAATAATAAAAATGAGGCGAATATTGAAGAGCTGCCAATAATTAGGTCAGTCAGGCGATTTTTTTATTATTTATTTTTGTTTGAAGGTCCAGCTCGTCGTGGAATGCGACACACGATGATTGTTAGTGGGAGTGATAGTTGGATTCCAGTTGGAATGCTGGTCGATACCGGCAATTCCTTTTTCTTGGTAGAGGTTTGGGCGTTTTAGTGTACTTGTGAGCGCGTGTACACACTAAAACGTACGCGTCTAAATTAAACTCGTCAACAAAAGTTCGTTTATCATGACGGATTAACACTTTGTTATCGTTATGAAAAGTAATCCTTTTTTTTTTCAATGAAAAGTAATCCTTTAAAAATAATGCTTTTTCAATGAAAAGTAACCCTGTTTTCAATGAAAACTGATCCTTTTTAAAACCTTTAAAAATAATTTTTTCCATAAGAAATAATCCTTTAAAAATAATCCTTTTTCCACGAAAAGTAATCCTTTCTTCAATGAAAAGTAATCCTTTAAAAATAAGCCCTTGTTCAACGAAAAAAAATCCTTCACTCAATGAAAAATAATCCCTTTTCAGTGAAAAACAATCCTGTTTTCAATTAAAGTAGTAATTTTTAAAATGAAAGGTAAAAATTTTTCAATGAAAAGTAACCCAACGGAAATAATTTTTTTAATGAATCCTCCTCTTTCTTCTAATTCTTCTTCTTCTTCTTCTTCTTGTGTAGGTGAGTTATCCCAGGTGGTCCATCACCCTGTTTCACGCTAGATGGCGTCTCAAGGGTGTGGCGTAAAACTCCGTGTTATGACCCTCCTTTTTTTGGGAGGGGGGGGAGAGATAAGTTTGAATTCCTCCGCTTTTGTTTCTTTGAGTCGTGTTCTTGTTCTGTAGGAATTTGTTTGTCTTCTGTGGAATATACATGTATGTATATACATACACATATATGTATGTGTATATATATGTATGTATATACAGTACATATACCTCTCTGTCTATCCATCTATCTATCAGTCAATTTATGTATATATACTGTATATATATATATATAAATATATATATATATATATATATATATATATATATATATATATATATACACACACACACATATATATATATATATATATATATATATATATATATATATATATATATATATATATAAATTGTATCTTTCAGTTAATTAAAAAAATCCATATCAACATAAGCCACTTTTACCAAAAAAAAAAAAAAAAAAAACAAAGAAACCGACCCATAAAAAAGAGGTTAATTCCAAAATCTTCTACTTCCCAACAGCACTACAACAAAAATCAACGCAAAACCAAAGACAACCAAACGACAAAACACCTGAAAGAGAGAGAGTAGAATGAAAACGAAAATAATTCACAAAAAGGAACCGCGGCCCATCGCATCAGCTCAGAGAGACTCAGACCACGAAATATTCAAAAGGTTTTTGAATAATGAATTCGTGACATTCAGCAATTATTGATTTCCTCGCTCGTTAGAAGATGTCACGATTTTTCTATTTTTTTTCGAGAGAGGTCATTCTTCAGGGACTGGTGAAATATCAAGGTCTGAATTACCGTAATGTGTGAAATATATATATATATATATATATATATATATATATATATATATATATATATATATATATATATATATATATATATATATATATATATATATACACATACACATAATGTGTGTGTGTGTGTGTGTGTAGGCTTGTTCCATATAAATAGGGTTCTTCTTCCGAATATAATAATAATAATAATAATAATAATATAAATAATAATAATAATAATAATGTCTCTCATGAAGGCGATTCATTTGTGATATACGAACGTGAAAGATTACGACGCATTTCCACGTTTTGAAATTAAAATAATGTACGCCAACTTTCGCAACTCATTCCGAATCTCCTCCATTCGTGTGTCGACTGAAAGTGTCCAATAAAAAGTGTCGAGTGAGGCGTAAATGCTTTACCAGCACTTGACTCCACACGAGAATATGCCAAAAATATTCGACTTGATCACGCTTGGCTATATACTGTATGTATGTATATATATATATATATATATATATATATATATATATATATATATATATATATATATATATATATATATATATCACTCTCACGTTAGTCTCTGTTAAAATGACAGAGTTCGTTCACCTGAAAATGTGAATTGTATAATTGTTTCATCTTGAAATGTGAATTACAGTACCATTTGTTCCTTGAAAATGTATCTGTCATTACTGTATCCCTATATATGTAAAGATTACGTCTTTCCTTTACAAATGTAGTTATATATAATAACTCTGACCTTACAAATGCGAATTATGCTATCATTTTACCTTAAAAATGTGAATTATGTCATTTCACCTTAAAAATGTGAATCATATCACCATTTCACCTGAAAAATGTGAATGATGTCATCATTTCACATTAAAAATGTGAATCATATCATCATTTCACCTTAAAAATGTGAATCATATTTCACCTTATAAATGTGAATCATATTTCACCTTATAAATGTGAATCATATTATCATTTCACCTTAAAAATGTGAATCATATCATCATTTCACCTTAAAAATGTGAATCATATTTCATCTTATAAATGTGAATCATATCGTCATTTCACCTTATAAATGTGAATCATATCATCATTTCACCTTAAAAATGTGAATCATATAATCATTTCACATTAAAAATGTGAATCACATCATCATTTCACCTTAAAAATGTGAATCATATCATTTCACATTAAAAATGTGAATCATATCATTATCTTACCTTAAAAATGGGAATTATATCATCATTTTATTGCTGTAATTTCATGACCTTTATCAAATATTCAGTGACAAAAGAATTATATCATATCAGTACATGGGCGCACAAGAATCGCATTCCTAATTTCGTACATCGCTCAAGGAAAAGAAAAGGAAAATAAAATCACATTTCTCGATTAATTAGAATTTCATTACAAGAAGGTGGTAGAAAAAAAAAATAACATTCGGATTAAGTCATAAAGGCACTAGTTGATCATAGCTTTCGTTAATTCCAGCTTGTTCACAGTCACAATAAGCCCTTTTTTATGATATTAGGAGTAATTAAGTCTATGATCCAATCTATCTCCGGGAGTTAACAAATGAGGAACAATTTTATCGTATTTACATGCAAACGCTATCACGCATTCGCTGCTAGCAGGAACTCATTTGCATAAGTAATGCGTAT
Source organism: Macrobrachium rosenbergii (assembly GCF_040412425.1). Taxonomy (NCBI): domain Eukaryota; kingdom Metazoa; phylum Arthropoda; class Malacostraca; order Decapoda; family Palaemonidae; genus Macrobrachium; species Macrobrachium rosenbergii. Next base: position 14,644,336 of record NC_089765.1, on the reverse strand, counting down.
ATTAAACATTAAGAGCTCATCCCGTGTGCCTTTAAAAAAAAAAAATTATTTTTTTCTTACCCATCGTGCAAATGACACCTTACTCAAATGAAGGTCAAAGTGAATACGCTTCTGAAATGGAAGACTCACGTAGGAAATCCGAAATTCACGCAATCCCTTCCTGCACTCTTGTGTATTGATTGACTCACACGTTCAATACTGCTTTCATACTTACTTCACAGATACGGCACTCTCCAGGTAATGTATTACGACACGCTGGACCCAGTACAATCTCCGTGGCGCGCCCTCAGAAATCTATATCGCCGCGGCCGAAGAATTTCAATTATGAGGTTATTCTGACCGGAGAAGGGTTCCATGTACTTTTTACGAGGCGATATTTTCGTCTAACTTCAGGAACTATTTCGGCGAGTAAGGAATTTTTGTTTTTTAGGCTTTTTTTCTCTTTTCTAAAGGTGGTAAGTCAAGGGAAGGGTGTGTATCTCTTGGAAAAAATGTGTTTTCAAATACTTGAAGCCATTTTGCCTTAAAATAACTCTGTCAGTTTGTTCTCGGAACGTAAAGGTTCTTTAAATTATGCATTCATCTCTCTCTCTCTCTTAGAATTTGTATTTACTTTCTAACAATTTCACCGAATTTGCTGTCAGCTGTGAATGTGATTTTGCTTGTAAAAATCTGTAGAAGTTTCAAGTTACGAAAAATCATCTGGTTTTATGATTATTTTCTCTCTCTCTCAAAATCTGTATTTACTTTCTAACAATATCACCGAATTTACTGTCAGCTGTGAAAGTGTATTTTGCTTTAAAAATCTGTAGAATTTCCAGTTACGGAAAATCATCTGTTTTTATGGTTATTCTCTCTCTCTCTCTCTCTCTCTCTCTCTCTCTCTCTCTCTCTCTCTCTCTCTCTCTCACACAAAATTTGTATTTGCTTTCTAACAATATCTCTGAATTTCCTGTCAGCTGTAGATGTGATTTTGTTTTAAAACATATGTAAATTTCCAGTTACGGAGAAAATCATGTTTTGTGGTTATTCTCTCTCTCTCTCTCTCTCTCTCTCTCTCAAAAATTTGTCTTTACTTCCTATCAATTTCACCAAATTTCCTGTCAGCTGTGAAAGTGATTTTGTTTTTAAACATCTGAAGAATTTCCAGTTACAAAAATCATCTGCTTTTATGGTTACTCTCTCGTTTCAATAATACCACCCAAATGTCTTTCCTTATTATTCTCTTAATTTAATACCAACCGTCGATCGCACTTATATAACGTTTTCTTTGGAAAGACCCTTAGGGATTCAGTTCCAAAAAGAGTTAATTATCATTTTCTATATTTATGAGGGAGAACACTCGCCATTACGAGACCCTCAAAAGAATAATTCGTTCTTTGAACTTATTTCCTACACAAAGTTGTGAATCTTCTTTGCTCTTAGTAAAAGCGGTTTATTCTTTGCCAAATATAATAGATATTAATCATTCCCATTTAGAAAATTTGTGCTAAGATAAATAATTATGAAGCATATTTTCTTAAAATGTCAAGATTTCAGTTTAAAAAAATTGTTTTTCAACGATTACGAAGTAATATCTACTTCAATAATACTGTTAATTTCAGGCTGACACTTTTTTTTTCTCAAGAATACTAAGTGTTCTGACACTTACTAATTCTTCTGTTAAAAAGAATATTACTTCAAGTTCATGTTTATATATGGGCCAACTCGTTACCTTAAAAAATTCAAGCGTAGTCTACCCTTGAGATAATAAGATTCTACTGCTACAAGACCAAAACCTATTTTACCCTTGGTAAAATAAAAAAACCTTTTCAGCTTGTTCATTTTTAATTTTGTGAGGCTCTCAAAACACCTTAACCAAATTTCATAGAAAAAGTTGAGCAGGAGGCTTTACAAACTGCTGTGTATTTTTCTCACGCGCGGAGAAAAAGTTTTGACCTAAGGGGCTTGTTTCCCCCCACACCCCCTCAATTTTATAATATAATCCGAGCCTTTAAAAAATATGTTTTGGCTACATTCCAAAAAATCTGGCTTTGGCTACATTTCAGATAACCTGGATTTTGGCTACATTCCAGAAAATCTGCCTTTCTTTCCCGAAAATCTGGCTTTGGCTACGTTACAGAAAATCTGGCTTTGATGCATTCCAGAAAATCTGGCTTTGGCTACGTTCCAGAAAATCTGGCTTTGGTGCATTCCAGGAACTCTGGCTTTGGCTACATTCCAGAAACTCTGGCTTTGGCTACATTTCAGAAAATCTGGCTTTGGCTACATTCCAGAAAATCTGGCTCTGGCTACATTCCAGAAAATCTGGCTTTGGCTACATTCCAGAAAATCTGGCTTTGGCTACATTCCAGAAAATCTGGCTTTGGCTACATTCCAGAAAATCTGGCTTTGGCAACATTCCAGAAAATCTGGCTTTGGCTACATCCCAGAAAACCTGACTTTAAGTGAGCCATTGTTATGACTCTATGAATTGTATTTCCAAGTCCAGTATAACGGCCACACGTATTAACAGTTGAATTAAGCCACTAAATATGGTAATCTCAACGGGAAAATATATATACCGAACTCTCTAAGTGAAAATCAACCAGGCCTCTTGGCGGAAGGCAGCAGTCAAATAGACGTTAATTGTGAGTTTGAACTGACAGACTTAGCCAGGCAGCAGGGGAAAGGTTATCCTGAAGAGTACAATTATCGACAAAGAACCATCAATTATAAGGATCCCGACGGGTATCCTTGATCTATTATTATTATTATTATTATTATTATTATTATTATTATTATTATTATTATTATTATTATTATTATTCAGAAAATGAACCCTATTCTTATCGAAAAAGCCTACAGGTCCACTGACTTGAAATTCAAGCTTCCAAAGAATATGATGATGATGATGATTATTAATCAGGAAATGAATCCTATTCACATGAAACAAGCGCACCGAAGGGCTATTGACTTCAAACTGAATCTTCCAAAGAACATGGTGTTCATCTGAAAGCAATTACAGACGATAATA
>NC_089765.1:14603820-14636320 GCF_040412425.1 Macrobrachium rosenbergii | reverse complement strand
GGAACGTTTGAAGCTATTGTTGAATAAAGCACACAGGAAATCAAAGCGAGGTCTGTGACTGAAAAGAATATTCAGATATATTCTGGAAAAAAAAACTGTACCATTCAACTCCCAGCAGCGAACTTATCATAATTTCAATGAACGTCCTGTCTGCTTTAAGAGTTTAAACCATAATATTGCCGCGGATACTGTGCACACGTGCGGGAGAAAGAAGCGGAGAAAGTACGGCGCAGGGAGAAAGCTACGAGAAAAGAAAGTTCAAGAGAAAGTAGAAGGCTAAGAGAAGACTGTGAAAGAAAGTAGATGGCCACAAGGAATGAAAGTGAAAAAGAAAGTAGGAGAAGGCTACGAAAAAAGAAAGTGCAAGAGAAAGTAGAAGGCTTCGAGAAAAGAAAGTGAAGAGAAAGTAGGAGAAAGCTACGAGAAAAGAAAGTGAAAGAGAAAGTAGAAGGCTACGAGAAAAGAAAGGGAAAGAGAAAGTAGAACGCTGCGAGAAAAGAAAGTGAAAAGAGAAAGTAGAAGGATACCAGAAAAAAAGTGAAAGTAGGAGAAAGCTACGAGAAAGGAAAGTGAAAGAGAAAGTAGAACGCTACCTGAAAAGAAAGTAGGACAAGGCAACGAGAAAAGAAAGTGAAAGAGAAAGTAGGTGACGGCTACGAGAAAAAGAAAGTAAAAGAGAAAGAAGGAGAAAGCAACGAGAAAAGAAAGTGAAAGAGAAAGTAGAAGGCTACGAGAAAAGAAAGTGAAAGAGAAAGTACGAGAAAAGAGAAAGCAAGGGGAAAACTTTTTCGGACATTTATTTTTTTTTAGTGCAATGTCGTGAACACACCAGTCTGCTTGGGAATGTTCATATAAATTCTTAAAAGGAGTTAGCCATGAATGTGACCTAGTGACGCTGGATGAGGAGGACATATTTTTTTGGGGGGCAAAACAGTGCGACGGAGATTGAATAGTAGTGACACTTGACTTTTTAGCCCGCCAACAAAAACTGGGAAATGTTATAACGACACAGATGAATGCCAGTAAAAATGCACATACAAGCTCTCCCTGGTATATATTTATACATTAATAAATGCAATATTTATGCATATGAATTAAAGAAACATATGAGCATATCTATCAACAGAAAACCGTTTCTTCTAAAAATACTGACTTAGGTATAAAACTAAACTAGCATTTTATTTATACAGATATTCTAACTGTGAAGCCTGTGCTATTTATATCGACCTTTCAAAGTTTCACAATACTTTCATCCTCAACAGCTATCCAAACCACACCATTTAAAGCCTTAACAGCAAAAAGATCAAATATAACAAGAGATAAAATAAAGACAAAGAAACATTCAATTGCCACCAACAAAACGCCCTTCTTCCCGAGAGTCTAAAATCTAATGCCGAAGTTTTGGCCAAAGGCCAAGTGCTGGGACCAATGAGGTCAATCAGTACTGAAACGGAAAGGTTTGAAGGGTGTAACAGGAGGAAAACCTCGCAGTTGCACTATAAATTGATCGTTAGGAAAGCACGATGGAACAAAGAGGCCATGAACGGAGGTCTAGTAAAACGAATGAAAGGGGTTGCAGCTAGGGCCCGAGGGGACGCCGGCACTAACCCACTACGGGGTCTTTTTGTTTCATAATCCTATCTACTCTTTCCGTATCAGGATTTTCCTCAATTACCTCCTTTTACCAGTTTACTGTGTATCCATTTCTCCTACAAAAAACTGGGGACACTGTTCCTTTTGGATCCCTCAGCACCCTTTACTCAATTAGGCATATATCGTAGCAAGCAGCTTAATTGCATTTCATTATCATAATACAAGGGTTAACCGGTATACCATACTCTCCAGGCTTATTTTTAGGGAGGTAACTTCCACATTCATTCATAAATTAAAATTGCATGTCTTGGTACTAAACGTAGTACTCCATTCTGTTTTTAATCTTTGATAGTTCAAGTTCATTCATTACTTCATTCCATTTTATTAATCTTTTACTTTGTATTCTAATTTTTATTTTTTCCAACTTCACACTTTCCTGTCATTATGGATGCGTTCAAATCTAAAAATAAATTAACTTATTTTTCGACACCAATTTTTTCTCTATTACTTTTAGCATTGCATACGAACGTCGCACTCCATTATTTTTTAATCTTTGATAATTTACGCTTATTCCTTGCTTCATTTATTTTTTATCTTTGACTTTTATATTCTAATTGTTGGACTTCCTTTCAATGTCATTCCTCTGTCAGTATTGCTTATATAGACGGAGGCTTTTAAGTTCTCAAAAAATAAACAAACTACTTTTCCAGACCCATTTTTCTTTATTATCTAAGCAATGTATATGAACGTAGACACGATTATCATCCTAATTCAATGACTACAACTTCACAAAAAATTGTGGTAATTCCCAGAACCTTAAAAAAGCAATAGAGTGATTATTGGTCCCCTTAACTGCAGAAATCCCTTTTGCCAATTAGTGGGCATTTCTTTACAAATAAAGTCAAGGAGCCTTCATTAGGCCCCTACACACCTTAGGAGCATAGTTCCTTAATGCTCTAAGCCACTGATACTCCTTTACACAGCAAAGCTTAAGGTGTATTAAATCGTTTACAGTATCCATGGTAACACCACATTTAAGACTGCAGTAATGCATGTTTATAAAGAGATGGCATGTTATGTCGTGGTTTGTGGCTGGGAAATTATTGTACATCTGCCAACAAGTGCTGACATATTTTGTCAACTATAAAACTACTGTGACAAAAAATTTAGTTACTAATGAAATTGGAGATATATAAAAAAACCACTACTTATGGGCCGAGGACTAACTTAATTTTGTGCAGAATTTGTTGGCAATGTCGTACGACTATGAAAATGACAAATTATTTTGATCGTCTGTTCGCAATTACCTTTATTACAACTCATAAAATGATCGAAACAACTTCTTTTAATATTTTTCCCCAACTTGTTTTTATATAACTCATAACATCATCAACAACAAAAACTACAATAACAAAAATAACCCCAGAGATTTATCAAGGGAAAAGAACAGACAGCCTCACTCACATGCAAAAAAAAAAAAAAAAAAGAAAAAAAAAAAACCAGGAACAACCGAATAGGATCTAATGGAACCAGACAAAGAATCCTTTCAAGCAACGCGAAAAAATCCCACGACGTCTAACTAAGAGTGGAAGAAAAAAAAAAAGTGAAACTTAATTGAGAGAGAAAAACAAAGAAAAAACACGCCCCAGACTGAAAAAAAAACCTAAAAGATACAATACGCTCAGAGGCAGACTGATTCCCCATTCCATATAACTTTAGGAGTGACCACGGTTACAACACAGAGTGAGAAGAAGAGTTAGAGCCGTCGGGGGAATAAGAGATGGGGAAAAAATGTAAAAAAAAAAAAATAAATAAAAAAAAAAAAAAAATAAATACTAGGAAGTCAGGAGGAAGATTCAACGCCGTGATGAAAAGGGGATGAGAGAGAGAGAGAGAGAGAGAGAGAGAGAGAGAGAGAGAGAGAGAGAGAGAGAGAGAGAGAGTGGATGAAAACAAAGGAGGGAAAATATATCGTAAACTAAATCATCAAAATCCAGTAGAGAGAGAGAGAGAGAGAGAGAGAGAGAGAGAGAGAGAGAGAGAGAGAGAGAGAGAGAGAACTGTAGGTAACGACAAAGGGGGAAAAATAAACAGTAAACTGAATAATGAAAACCCAGCACAGGAGAGAGAGAGAGAGAGAGAGAGAGAGAGAGAGAGAGAGAGAGAGAGAGAGAGAGAGAGAGAGAGAGAGAAAATGTGGATTAAGACGAAGAAGGGGGAAAAATATATATACACCATAAACTGAATAACGGAAAACCAGCCATCCGCTATGGGCAGGAGGCGAGGTGCGTGTTCATTAAAATTTTCATTTGTTTGCTGTACGCATTTACGCCACAGTGACTTTTATGACGGAGATAATATTTGGTTCATAATAACGCCAGGGGGCTTCTCTCTCTCTCTCTCTCTCTCTCTCTCTCTCTCTCTCTCTCTCTCTCTCTCTCTCTCTCTCTTGCATGACTACGGTCCCCTTTCTTTTTTGTACCCATTTGGGTGATGGAATTCTAATATCGTTTCCCCCACATGCTTCGTGGTTTGAATTATTATTATTATTATTATTATTATTATTATTATTATTATTATTATTATTATTATTCTCTCTATCTCGTGACAGATGTGACGTGAACAAAATGTTGAGTTTCTAAGTACAGAGGACAAAATTCGTTCCTACTCTTTCCGCCTAAAAATTCAACATTTTATTTCACTTCATAAGAGAGAGAGAGAGAGAGAGAGAGAGAGAGAGAGAGAGAGAGAGAGAGAGAGAGAGAGAGAGAGAGAGCAAAACAATATATAAGTGGATAAAATTACCAGACATGCGCCGTATTAAGTCAACGATAAACTCTACGGTCCTACCACGCCACGTTTCACTAACTCCGACTTCAAGTTAAAATTTCCTCTAATAACATTTACAACGCAGCTTTTACGAAATAAGTAGGTAATTTACAACGCTGTCACAAAGCCACACCCACCCAGAATAGTATTACGGTGTTTTGGTACAAAATATAACCATAACGGCCTTCAAATACTAAAGCATTGCAGGGTAGTGAAATACACAATTTTATACTGGGCGGATAACATATGCGTCACATAATAATGTGATTAAAAAATTGTAATTTATAATCAAAATCGAAATTTACTGGTCACTAGCGATACCCGACAATTATTCATACAAAAATATGGGAGCATTTAATAAAAATGAAACAGGGATATGAACGGCAACGCCATTCAAATAAAAGGGCATTGGACTTTAATGAATTATGATAATTGACTTGCCAGCCATCCAAATATTTTAGCAATAATGAAGTATGGGCTATGAACGAAATGTTAAATATGGAGGGATTTTGCTCAAATTATATATGCATCAATGACCCAGAGTGGTATTGGAACATAAATGAATTAACATCGATCAAATATGAATATCAACATAAATGCAAGGCAATACAAAATCTTCATGTAAGAAATGTATATGATTAATCGTGACAAAAGAATCTCTCTCTCTCTCTCTCTCTCTCTCTCACGTAAAAACTATTAGGTTCTTAAGAATATTAGCAGTGGTCAATAAAAACAATAAACCCTGTAATACTGTCGTATTTTTGTATTATACGAACCAACTGGGCTCCATCTGAACACAAAAACATACAGAGAGAGAGAGAGAGAGAGAGAGAGAGAGAGAGAGAGAGAGAGAGAGAGAGAGAGAGAGAGAGAGAGATGCTGACTGACAGTGAAGGACGAGTATTGGCTGCAATATTATTGTTACACAAACACTGTAACTTACAAAACAGTACAGGATTATCACTGGTGGACTAATCAGTACTACAGATTTCTGAGATAATGAACAATTACAGGTAAGGATTCAGTACGGTTTAATTCTACACAGAAAACGAACGGGTACGAGATGACTGAATACTGAACTTCAAATTCCCCAAGACGCTAAATCACCCGAATTGTGTCGAAGTAAAACGTAGGATATTAATTACGGCTCACTAATGAAAGAAACAGCAGAGAAATGCCCAGATTAGCAGCATCATTAAGCTGTCAAATTACTGCGCAGCAACGGAGAATGCAAATTAACCGAGGCAATACCGGAACGCGAGATGAAAACATGAACCATTACGAGGATTAACCGCACCGGCATAAAACAAGTAAAAAAATGCGCCGAAGTTTTTTTCAGCGCAATCGAGTTTTCTGTACGGCGTATAATCAAGGCCACAGAAAACAGACCTATATTTCAGTAATCTCGGTATAATGCTGTATGAGCCGCGGGCCATGAATTTGAACCACGGCCGGGTGGTGGCCTGTTCTATATCGTTGCCAGATGCACGATTATGGCTAACTTTAACTTTAAATAAAATAAAAACTACTAAGGCTACAGGGTTGCAATTTGGTATGTTTGATGACTGGAGGGTGGATGAGCAACATACCAATTTGCAGCCCTCTAGCCTCAATAGTTTTAAGAACTGAGGGCGGACGGACGGACAAATAGCCATCTCAATAGTTTTCCTTTACAGAAAACTAAAAACACTGAGCAGTAATAAACGAAAAGAAGGCTTGCCAGCCTTCTCCTTCTCGTGCCCTCAACATTTAGAACTCTTGGTTTCCCAGATTCTTTGGGAGCCTCATTCGCTAAGAAAGGAGGAGGGAAGGAAGGAAGAAAAGAAGGAAGAAAGAAAACAAAATATAATGGCCCATTTCGCGTCAGAGAACAAAGACATCGACGCCTTTTTCTGTTATTGGACGGAACCGCTTCTTGGGACGTTTCTTCCATCTTTCTGTGGTTCTCAACGTCCACGGGAATTTGACGTAAATCACTTGAAAAAAAAAGAAACGCTTCATATGCAGCATAAAAAACTAATATGAAATATCACCTATTGCATCAAAGACTTCCTTTTTTTTTTAATTATGGGTATCGCGTCACAAACCTCTCGCGTCATTTCACATCTGCGTAGTTTGTGATATAAATAAACGTTTTTAAATATAGATGGGAGAGCCATTTTTCATCGCATTTCACACGTATTTGTCGTCTGCAATACAAAAAAAAAAAAAAAACAACGGGCAGATACCTCAACAACACACACACACACACACACACACACACACACACACACACACACACATATATATATATATATATATATATATATATATATATATATATATATATATATATACACAGATAGTTTGCCTCCTTGCTAAATCTGTCATGATTCACTGACACTCTGACATGAGATGAATAAAACACATTCCCAGTGTAGAGAATATTACTAATGTTCTTGGTACAAAAGCAACTGCTTTTGCTTAAACTCATGAACGGATTTTAATAGTTTTACTTTTGTTAAGTCTAAGTCAGTTCGAGATGCTATCCTTTCTAATTAGTCAGGATGACAAAACGCTAAGTTAGGACAAGCATAAACGGGTATAATATTCGTTCAAATTAGTTAGGATGCCAAAAGCTAAGTCAAGACAAGCATAAACGAGTATAATATTCTTGCAAATTAGTTAGGATGTCAAAACGCTAAGTTAAGACAAGCATAAACGAAAATAATATTCTTTCAGATTAGTTAGGATGGCAAAAGTCTAAGTTAAGACAAGCATAAACGAATATAACATTCTTTCAAATTAGTTAGGATGACGAAACGCTAAGTTAAGACAAGCATAAACGAATATAATATTCTTTCAAATTAGTCAGGATGACAAAACGCTAAGTTAAGACAAGCATAAACGAGTATAAAGGTATGAATGTGGGAACGGTGAGAAAGGTGACCTCATGCCCTCGTCAGCATATAACAATAATAAAACCCCAGTGAGTAAAAAAAAAAAAAAAAACCGTTTTCCTGTCATAGGAATATGTCACAGGTGTGGCAGCTGGATGTGACGATACAAGCGCTGGTGTTGGAAATAAATAAAATGAAGAAGAAAAAAAAAAGATTTTCACTGCACCATAAACTCTAGAACAGCGTGAGTGACGTCCCCAACGCATCTTTCTCTCCCAGTTATTCCGTCTCGTTCCTCCCTCTTCCCCTTAGTTTCCACAAGGCCCCTTCTCTCTCTCTCTCTCTCTCTCTCTCTCTCTCTCTCTCTCTCTCTCTCTCTCTGTCAGCCTTCTTCCGTGTGGCCTTGGTTCTTTTTCTCTTCTGCGTGGCTCTTGGTTCTTCCTTCTCTCCCTTTGTTTCATCCTTCATCACCCTTGCATCATCATCGCCCTTGTTTCATCCTTACTTTAATCCTTCCTCACCTTTGTTTCATCCTTCCTCACCCTTGTTTCAACCTTGTTTATCGCCCCCTAGCCCTTGTTTCAACCTTCCTCGCCTTGCTTCATCCTTATTTCCAGTTTCATCTTCCTCATTTCATCCTCCCTCCCCTTGTTTATCCGCCCCTCACCTTGTTTCATCCTCCCTAGCCCTTGTTTCATCCTCCATCGTCCTAGTTTCATCCTCCCTCACCTTGTTTCATCCTCCCTCGTCCTAGTTTCATCCTCCCTCACCTTGTTTCATTCTCCCAAGCTCTTGTTTCATCCTTCCTCACCTTGTTTAGTCCTCCCTCACCATGTTTCATCCTCCCTAACTTTTGTTTCATCCTTCCTCGCCCTTGTTTCATCCTTTCTCGTGCTACTTTCATCCTCCCTAGCCCTTGTTTCATCCTTCCTCGTCCTAGCTTCATCCTCCCTCACCTTGTTTCATCCTCCCTCAGCCCATTGTTTCATCCTTCCTAGCCCTTGTTTCATCCTTCCCCTAGTTTCATCCTCCTAGTTTCGTCATTCCTCGCCCTTGTTTCAAGTCCTTCCTCACCCGTTTCAATCCTCACTCCATTACTGTAGTGCTCTGGGCTCCATGGTTAGAGAACTGAGATATCATTCTCCCTTCCACCCGCATTCTTACTCCCCTCCCATACTCACTTCTCCGAATTCCTTCGTCGCTGGACGAGTATCCATCATTGTGTATAGCCAGCGACCTCGTCTAATTTCTAAATAAACCACTTGCCTTTCCGAGTGACGGACTAATCTAGAAGCTGGAGGAGGCCCACTTTATCAACGCTCGACAAATGGGTCCTTCAGTTTAAGGTGATGAGATGATTAAAAAAAAAACATAAAAAAACTCCGATAATTATGTCATAAGGGATTCGCTCAAGGTGGTCTTAGTCTCTTGTTCTTAATTTGAGTTAATTTTTTTAGTTAAATTTTTTTAGGTTTGTTTGATTATTCAAAGGATAATCTTACAAACAAAGGAAACAATTGTTTTTTTAATTTTTACAAAGGTTAATCTGGGGATTGTTTCAACATTCTAGAGTTTGTTTCAGCATCCCTCTTATCTGCATTCATTTGTTTGCAAAGAAAAGGTAACTAAGACCTTACAAACAAAGATATTTAGAAACAAATACAAGATGTTTTGACAGTACCTATTCGTGTAATATATTTTCAACGACAAACAGGCTTTCTTGATACAAGAAACTAATAAGTCACTCAATAAATAATCCAGGACTATAAAAAGCAACTGAAGAAAACTCAAAAATCATCCGAAGGTCACGTCGGGTGGCTAAACCATCTTACAGAAAAAATCTTGTACTAAGGACGCCGCCCCCCTACCCCCGCCCCCACGTCCTCTTCAAAGGGCCTTCTCTTCAAAAGGAACCCCCACCTTTGGCTGGCTGGATTCTTCCTTCTGCCGTCGTTCTTTTAAAGGATTACATGGACCATCCAGCAACAATATCCTGCGACTCCTTTACACTCCTCTTCTTGAAATGGAATACAGAATTTAGGCCAAAGGCCTAGCGCTGGGACCTATGAGGCCATTCAGCGCTGAAAGGGAAATTGAGAGGACACAGGTTTGAAAGGTGTAACAGGAGGAAAGCCTCAAAGCAGCTGCACTAAGTGACAATTGTTAGGTGGGGTGGCTAGCAAGATGGAAGAAAGAGAATGCGAATGGAGGTACAGTAAAAGGAATGAAAGGGGTTGCAGCTAGGGGACGCAGGAAGTGACGGTGCAAAGAATGTTAAGTAATGCCTACTGTGCACCGTGTGAGGTGTATGACGGCACTAACCCCCCCTACGGGATTCCTTCTTCTTCTTCTTCTTCTTCCCCTTTCTTGAAAAGTAAGTCGATATCGACGCGGTCACCTCCCGATCTTCCTCAGTCGAGGGCACTTGGGGGTCCTCAGTCTCCTTGAACTTCTTCACGGCTCCCAGCCTGCCCCCATCTTCTTACGCAACTCTCCTTCTTTCTTGCTTTTTATATCGTCCTCTTCTCTTCTGAGAAAGGGAGGAGGAGGAGGAGGAGGAAGGTAAGGGGGGGAGGAGGAGGAGGAAGGACGGTAGGTACGTATCCTTTACCGCTGACTTGAGGTTTCACTGGCGCGGTAAAGAGGAGTGCACCTTGAGGAGGTCTACGAATCCCGTTTTTATGCATATGAACGCGACATTAAACGAATGTATTTTGGGACACACACACACACACTATCTATATACATACATACATACATATATATATATATATATATATATATATATATATATATATATATATATATATATATATATATATATATATATATATATATATGTTGGTATATATATATATATATATATTTCCTATATATATATATATATATATATATATATATATAATGTTGCTATATACAGATGCTGTCGAAAGTGTTACCACTTTTCATTGCTTACAAGGAAGTCAAGCTATGTTAAAAAATAAAGTGATAACACTTTTCGACAATTGTATACGGGAAACAAACATTTATAGCATGTATGTATGTATATACACATATAATGCATATATATAATGTGTGTATTTGTTTTCATAGACAGACCTGCCACTCAAAACCACACAAAAACGAATCAAACAGTGTGTGTGACCACGTGTATGAGTTAGTGTACAATTGTTTTCAAGGACATATCACTCACCAAAACCACACAAAACCGAACAAAACCAGTAAGAGAAAATGATTTACAACGTCACCACGCAGTGCATCAACGCAGATAGCTCATTACAGATAAATTACACCGCCCCCTCCCCCCACCCCAAAATGAAGCGATATGTAAATGGACCTCGCTATCAGCGAATCTTAATCTCCGGTATTCACTTAGCGGAAGAGGCACCGACTGTCCTATCACCATCTATCTCTATTCGATAGGAAACAATGGTCGGGGAGGACCTGCTCCCCGCCGTCAGCGGCCACCCAGCGTTTAAGTACTCGGAGCTGATCAGCAATTTATCGAAGTGAAAACGCCATTAACGCCGAGTCTGGCTCTCCCGGGACAGTGCGCGTGTGATTGCTGAGCTGTTTGCAAATGAAATATGACGTTGTCGGTTATCAGAATTAACGTTGCGTTGTTTATCGGGAAGGGAAAAGAGAGCTTAATAGAACGGAATATAGAATTCGGTATAGAATTCAGTCCCAAGGCCAAACAAGGCCTTTGGATGTCATCCATCGCTGAAAGAGAAATTGACAGTAAGGAGGTTTGAAAGGTGTAACAGGAGGAAAACATTTTCCTTTTACTGTACCTCCGTTCATATGCTCTTTCTTCCATCTTACTTTCCTGAACCTTCTCCTAATAATTTTATTAGGAGAAGGTTCAGGGAAGTAAGATGGAAGAAAGAGAATATGAACGGAGGTACTGTAAAATGAATTAAAAAGGTTGCAGTTAGGGCCGAAGGGACGCTGCAAAGACCCATAAGTAATGCCTACAGTGCACCACACGAGGTGCACTGACGGCACTAACCCCTTATGGACTCATTCTGTTGTTTGTGCTTAGCACATGCAGACTTCCCAGCGGCTTACTGAAATATGAAGACAAACAAACACACAAACCTCTGTTTGTAGCTTTATAAAACTATTAACTTCCCGACACAAACCAGTGAAGTTTTTTTTTTTTTTTTTTACAAAGTCTGACGGCCTCATTATCGTGTCCTGGCAACCTATCGTGGCTAGAGCAAGCAAAAGCCTTCCCTTGCATCCCGAGTCGAATTTAAGTTTTCATAACGTACCCACATTTAAAATACTGCTTTTGAACTTTCAACAATCATCTTTCTTTTTAGTTTTCTGTAAAAGAAAACTGCTAGAGGGCTGCAAATTGGTATGTTGATCATCCACCCTCCAATCATCAAACATACCAAACTGCAGCCCTCTTGCCTCAGTAGTTTTTATTTTATTTACGGTTAAAGTTAGCCGTGATCATGCATCTGGCAACGCTATAGAACATGCATCCCCGGACCGTGGCTGAAAGTTTCATAGGCCGCGGCTCATACAGCATTATCGGGACCACCAAAAGATTTCCGGTCGACTTGGCATTATACGCTGTACAGAAAACTTGATTGCGCCGAAGAAACTTCGGCACATTTGTTACTTGTTATTTCATGGTATTACTGAATTAAAAATCGATTCATTCACTCCACTGACCACGAAATCTCATTACTTGAGACCCTATCCACGACTAGGCTGCATCGCTACGCTATTCTTCCAGGCTGCGTCGCTATTCTTCCTCTGCAGGGGAAACTTTTGCCTGCTTCAAGCAAAGACCGTCATCTTTGCAGTCACTCTTTGCAGGAGTCGCTCGTTTGACGAATTGCTTTCCGTGTCTTGCTGGGTTATACGATTTCTTTTAATCTCCGCTTTCCATGACTGCTAAAATCTATGCTCACGCTACGTTGTTCTTCTTCTTCTTCTTCTTCTTCTTCTTCTTCTTCGTATTTTTGATTTTATTCTTTTCATGGGGCTGATGAGGAAGGGGTGTCATACTTATAGTCTGCTTTTATGTATACGGCTGTGTTAAATCTACTGGTGTATAATATTTTTATAACCTAAAACTTTCATGCATAGACATACATACATACATATATAGATACGTACGCATACATATATAAATATGCATATATGTGTGTGTATATATATATGTCTCTCTCTCTCTCTCTCTCTCTCTCTCTCTCTCTCTCTCTCTCTCTCTATATATATATATATATATATATATATATATATATATATATATATATATATATATATATATACATACATACATACATACATACATACATACATATATATATATATATACATACATACATACACACACACATATATATATATATATATTGTCACACTTTATATATTCACAAACATGAATCTAAAAATGCAGAATCTATTTCAAATCAAGAACGCTGCTGGACCCAAGGTGCGAACAGCTTACAAAACAGATCAGCTTTTTTCCAGCAAGGCGACGGCATCGGCAAAGCACAGCACAGCACAGCACAGCACAGCACAGCATCTCCTAGAAAAGGTTAATTAAAATTTCACCTGAGACGGAGATAAGGCAAAAGCTTTCAAACCGCCCCCCCCAAAACCCCCTTTCAACAAAGGAAAGCAATTATGTAAGCTTTCCTAATAATACGGCCCCGCCGGAGAGTTAATTAAGTTCTGATTCGCTTTTCATTACGGAGGAGGAGGAGGAGGAGGAGTAGGAGAAGGAGATAATATCTAAATTTGGTGAGATAACTCGGGTCTCAGTTTTGTTCCTGGATGCTGATGGTGGGCCAGAGAAAATGACCCTGGCTTTTGATTTTGATAGGGTAAGTGGAATCGGTCTGTTGATGGTCCTTCGTGTGAATCTTTGCGACTGAATTAATCGTACGGTCATGTAAGTTGCATTAATTGCATGTATACAAACGTGTCTGTGTGCGTAGACTTCTACATACATGTACATATACATACACACATATACATATATATATATATATAATATATATATATATATATATATATATATATATATATATATATATATATATATATATATATATATATATATATATATATATATATATATATATATATATATATATATATATATATATATATATATATAAACGACACACAAAACACACACATATACATATATATAAACTGATATGCACATATAGACCTTATATTTTTATATATCGCTCACACTTACACACATACATTTATATATACATATTTATACATACGCACACATATATGTGTGTGTATAAATATGTATATGTGTATGTGTGTAAGTGTGAGATAAAGATATACAGAAATAAAGAAAATATCTATATGTGCATATCAATTTATGTATGTATATATATATATATATATATATATATATATATATATATATATATATATATATATATATATATATATATATATATATAATTACAAAACGAATCAGCTGACTCACAGTGCCGAACATCTCAGCCGGGATAGGACAGGAGAGGCGGGCGGCTTCCCCCGGGCGCACGGCCGTCACCGAATTATTCCCGATGCCGTCCTGTGTCAGAGCCAGGTCGTTGCCGCCCACGCCCAGGCTCATGGAGCTGCTCAGGTCGGAGTCGACTTCGTTGCTCATGTCCGCCCAGGAGACGTGTAGGTTTGATGCGAAGAGGAGCCATGCTGGGAGGGAGAGAGAAAACGGGGGTATGTTTAGATTCTGCTGACCAAAACATCGACAAACTTGTTGCCAAACTTGAAACAATAATATGTTTTGTTCCCAAACTTGCAGAAAGCACAAAACAAATAAATTTTATATTCTACGAATTGAAACATTAAGAGACTTAAATTGACAAAGGCAGAGAGAGAGAGAGAGAGAGAGAGAGAGAGAGAGAGAGAGAGAGAGAGAGAGAGAGAGAGAGATTCTAGATTGAGACAATAACTTTCACTTGCAGGTTAGATAAATTTTAGAGAATTAAAACATTAAGAGACTTAAATTGACAAAGGTAGAGAGAGAGAGAGAGAGAGAGAGAGAGAGAGAGAGAGAGAGAGAGAGATTCTAGTTTATCTAGAGTACTCTAGATCATCTATAAAAGGATACATTTGAAAACAGTAATTTTAAATTCGTACTCTAGATTATCTATAAAAGCTTACATTTGAAAACATCAATTTTAAATTCTAAGACTTAAGACATGAATTGAGAGAGAGAGAGAGAGAGAGAGAGAGAGAGAGAGAGAGAGAGAGAGAGAGAGAGAGAGAGAGAGAGAGAGAGAGAGAGAGACGTGGTTCTAGGTTATCTAGAGTACTCTATCTTATCAACAATTACACGTCGCCTTAAAATATTATTTTTAAAAGGTGTGAATGAGTTCTGCAATACCTTGCAACTACAATGTCACATTTTGCAATATCATTCTGCAATATTATTTAGGTTTGCAGAAGTTACTCGTATTATTTCTTCAATCTAAATTACTGTCAGAACTTTCAATACATAAAAAAGAAGAGAAATGTCTAGTATTGTCTCTCTGAGTATGAAAAGTACGACCACAGACAAATACTTCTTATCGTCCCTTCATTTATGTCCTACGTTCTTCCCCTTTTTTCTATTCCTCCCTTCCGTTCTTTTTCACTCCGGCCACTCTCCTCCCCTGAATCCATTTTTCTTAATCCTGGCTTCCCATCTTTCCCTGTGTCCTCAAGCCCTTACCCCCCCCCCTTAACCACTTCCTCCCCTCTCTCACTCCCCAGAAAACCCATCCACCCACCCCCCTTTGTTGGCAAAAGTTCCATCACCCTCCCATGATTTATGAGTGCTTAAATGAGGAGAGGGGAGGATTCCTTCCCCCTAACCCCCCTACCCTTTATTAATGAAATACGACGCTGGAAAGATACACTTAGGAAGGATACGACAGAGAGAGAGAGAGAGAGAGAGAGAGAGAGAGAGCATAAACTTATCAGACCAAAATATGTAAATGGGTTGAACTTGGATATATAATGAGTAAAAAAAATGTAATCTACACAACAAAGAAAACAACTAATCTGCATAAAAATATAAAAAAACTGCACATACCAAATCATCGTATTTATGAATGGTGTAATTTTCTAATGTGCATACTTACGCAAATAAGCACAAACACCATTACATTTATTTCATACACATTACTGAACTATGTAAATGTTGCTCATGCAGCTGAATGGAGTTCCTTTGTCAATCTCACATCTTTTCTAAGATTGCGAAAAATTATGAATAATTCATTCAAAAGCCCCCAAAAAGGTCATATCCTTTAGACTCTAATAAGAATTTTGCAAAAACAGGAAGAAAATATGTAAGATAAAATGTTTCATGAAAAACGATCAAAATCCAATAAACAAAAAACCACATGGGAAAAATGTGCAAAGTAAAAATTTCAAAAACTGATTTGAAAAAATCCAGATGAATTTTTACCAATAACGAGAAAAGCCCTAAATGCAAAGAGTAAATTGAGGTAGAAAAAAATTGGAGTTTGACTTCTGCAAAAATAAAAAAAAAATTAAAACTGGTTAAAAACTCCTTAAACTTATCACGGAAACTGGAAAAACACGAATTCATATAAGTATCATAAAAAAACACAAGTAAAAAAAAAATACCAACTCGTTTTCCCTGTGCAGAAACGAAGGAAAAAGAAGATGAAGAAGAAGAGGAATAAGAGGAGAGGGGGAAACGAATAAACGGTAATAAACGAACGTGAAGATAAATCCTGGTAAATGGGATTTTTGATAAATGTCACAAACCCGATGACGCAATGACAAAAAAAAAATGAAAAAATAAAAATAAAAAGGGGTAAAGGAATGCAACTCATTTGGGATAAAATTCTCGGAAATAAAAGTGAAATATTGCGAACACGTTCGTGAAAAAGCAAAATATAAATTGGAAATAGAATGAAGGGTCGTTTTGCCTGCTCTGAGAGAGAGAGAGATTAAACATTGTCGTTAAAGTTTGCAAGGCAAGCTGTGTGTGTGTGTGTGTGTGTGTGTGTGTGTGTGTGTGTGTGTGTGTGTGTGTGTGAGAGAGAGAGAGAGAGAGAGAGAGAGAGAGAGAGAGAGAGAGAGAGAGAGAGAGAGAGAGAGAGAGAGAGAGAGATTGCACTTAATATTAAAAATTTTCAAAGTTCGCAATGCCAGCTGGAGAGAGAGAGAGAGAGAGAGAGAGAGAGAGAGAGAGAGAGAGAGAGAGAGAGAGAGAGAGAGAGAGAGATTACACTTAATATTAAAAATTGCCAAAGTTCGCAATGCCAGCTGAAGAATGAGAGAGAGAGAGAGAGAGAGAGAGAGAGAGAGAGAGAGAGAGAGAGAGAGAGAGAGAGAGAGGATAATATCACTGTCGAAATTAAAAACTGTCAAAGTTCGCAATGCCTTTTCCCCCGGACCTCCACCCACCAAACCCCCACCCCCAAAAGAGCGTGATTCACATCAAAGAAAAATTGAATCTATATAAATCGATGTTTGTCGGTCAGAGAGAGATAATGATGTTAAATGAGGCATTAAGATAAGAGACGAACGTGTGTGGGGGGGGGGTTAGGGGGCAGGACCACCAGTAGTTTCCTCCTCCCTCCCCCATCACCATCAACCACCAACACCCTTCCCTCCCTCTCTCCCTCGCTAGCCAAAACTCGCCAACATTTGCAGCCAACGTGACATTTTGAGTAATGATACGACAGTGCTTAAAATTTAGGGTGTCCCATCTTTTCGTGTCATGCACCCCTTCCACAAACCCCCCCAACCCCTCCACACCACACAAACGCACATTATTTTCGTTTTAACTTTATACTTCTCTCTTTTCTCTTCGCCTTTATGACTTGGCTTGAATTATGGACCTGAGAATTTTTTTTTCTCTTTTTGAATATTAACCCAACCACCACTATTCGCGCGTGGCTGCATTGCGCGCCTAATGTCAAGAAGAAGAGGAAGTGGAAGAAGAAGAAGAAGAATAACAAAAAGAAGAAGAAGAAGAGAAGGAGGAGAAGAAGAAGAAGAAGAAGAAGAAGAAGAAGAAGAAGAAGAAGAAGAAGAAGAAGAAGAAGAAGAAGAAGAAGAATGACAAGAAGAACAAGAAGAAGAAAAAGAAGAAGAAGAAGAAGAAGAAGAAGAAGAAGAAATAAGAAGAAGAATAACAAGAAGAAGAAGAATGACAAGAAGAAGAAGAAGAAGAAGTAGAAGAAGAAGAAGAAGATGAAGAAGAATATCAAGAAGAAAGAGAAGAATACCAAGAAGAAGAAGAAGAAGAAGAAGAAGAAGAAGAAGAAGAATTTTCTTTAGATGGAGGAAGAAGAAAACAACTAAAGATTGAAAAAGAAGAAGAGAAAGAATAAAAATAATTATAAAAAGAAGAAGAATAACAAGAAGAAGAAGAAGAATAACAAGAAGAAGAGGAAGAATGACAAGAAGAAGAAGAAGAAGAAGAAGAAGAAAAAAAAGAAGAAGAAGAAGAAGAGGAAGATGAAGAAGAATATCAAGAAGAAAGAGAAGAATAACAAGAAAAAGAAGGAGAAGAAGAAATGGGAAAGGAATCCTATTTTCTTTAATGTTTGAAAAAATAATAAAATTGAGTTCCGTTGTATTAAGAGCTTATACCATTATGAGTCGTTCTGAAAATACATATTAATAATTTGGAATTGGAAAGAAATGGATTAGAGAGAGAGAGAGAGAGAGAGAGAGAGAGAGAGAGAGAGAGAGAGAGAGAGAGAGAGAGAGAGAGAATATTTGTAACACAATAAGTAGGTTTTTTTTTTTATTATTACAGAGGGATTGAAACGAAATACATGAAATGACTGAGAGAGAGAGAGAGAGAGAGAGAGAGAGAGAGAGAGAGAGAGAGAGAGAGAGAGAGAATTTTTTGCCTGCAAACTGGAGACTCCCTAATTATAATTCCCGTCTGAATACCTGCGTCGCGCTGACGTCATCAGACGCTCATTTATTTACACTGCCCAAGAATTGTCAACTGTTAATATATACTTAATATGTGACGTTCTCGCTTTTAAAGCTGAAGAAACCATTCAAGAACTGACATTTAAAAATGAAAATATTCTTGAAAAATTGATTATCCTGGGTTTAGATCAGCTGATATTGTTGAAAATACGACAAAATAATCTGGACATATTTAATACATGTTCCCGAAGACTTAACAGTATGTCAAAATATTGTGGATGAATATATTGTATGTTCGCGAAGACTTAACGAGCCGTTTGCACAATTCCATCATGGCTACGAAAGCAACTTACGAAGAGATAATTCTTTCAGATTATTACTTTCTCTGCCTCATCACAGGAGTTACCGGAGTGATATTTCTGGAATAAAATGTCGCGGGTTTGAAATACGACGAGGCAGAAACGTCGCTAACTGAGGCAAAACAGGATTAGTTCGAGATTATTGTAATTTTGTTGACAAATTTGCCCTTGTTTCATCCCCGAGACATTATCGCGTCCGGCCTAATGAGTATAGTTTATAAAACTTTATTCTGTTTTTTTGTGCGTGTGGGAAAATATAGCGTTTTCTCCAGGCAACTGCTTGAATTTTTTATTCTGTATTTTTCACAGTGTATGAGGCTTTCTTTTTTTTATATAATGTCAGTGTTTTTGTTAAAATACCTGATGAATTCTAAAAGTCGCTGTTAGTGTAAATTACGCGTTTACGTTACACATTAGTCTACAATGCTTTGATGAATTTTTCGCAGTGTATGTGACTTTTTTTTATATATTGTCAGTGTTTGTGTAAACTACCTGACATATTTTAAAAATCACTGTTAGTGTCAATTACGCAATTACGTTACACGTTTGTCTACAAGCTCTGATGTAATATTATTTTGTAACGTTCCATTATGGCAACAATAAATATTACTCATATTATACTTATGTTAACTGTAAATTATGTTTATCGTTGCTTCCACATCGCTATTTTCAAATAGAATCTTATTGTACCATCCTGTTTTGTAAACATTTTTAGAAAATTGAAAACTGCCTGAATCCAAACACCAACAGTTGAAAGCCATGAGTCACGCAGCTTACAAAATGTAAACAGAAAAGAAACTGAAAAATAAAAATGGATAAATGAAAAACGTCCAAGCTATACATCAAACGCACCTAATCCCCCCTCCCTCCCCTTCTAAAGCACACACACACACACAGCTCAAAGGGATGAAATGTCAGATAATAAAAGAGGGTAAAAAAATCATACTCTTTGGCGATAAGAGGATACTGTTAAACGTACTTTAATCTCTAGCGAAAATACGAAGATCAAACCTAATCGGATCTGGCATCGTGGGGGTTCCAGCAAATCCTGTTTGTCGAAACGATCTGCCCTCAAGGAATGACCTGAGATTGGGGGGGTCGGATGACCTGAGATTTGGGTTTTCGTTGGTTCCTGTGAGGTCAGTTCTCATTAATTCCCCCTCCTGAGACCAATGATCCCCAGTGGTACCTTACCCTCTTCCCCTTAATTTTCCTGAAAACTTGATTGAAAGGTACTCGACATGAGAAGTTTGAATTCCTTATTGGGGACAACTTGAAAAAATATTTAATAAATAAATTTGCGGTTTGGATAATATTCAAGGGAGGAAAGGAGATAACGGAATGATAATAATTGTAGGGTGAGTATTGTTATCCATTTGTTTACTTTTGTAAATTTCTAGAAATATTGTTTTTGAGGAAATGATAAAAAAAAAGCCCTAAAGTATCAAGAGGAGACAACTTCAAAAGTAGTCTTTATAAAAAAAATAATGTCAAGTTTATTTACATACATATATATAAATACATATATATATATATATATATATATATATATATATATATATATATATATATATATATATATACTGCTCCTTCTTTTCCTAAAAGAAATTTAATTTATAATGAAACAGAATATGAAATCAAAATAAAATTTAACAAAAAATTAAAATTCCTTCCTGGCTAAGTTCTCACGCTTAAATTGCCTAACCCAAAATAATACCACAAAAAACAATTTGTTACGAGAGAGAGAGAGAGAGAGAGAGAGAGAGAGAGAGAGAGAGAGAGAGAGAGAGAGAGAGAGAGAGCAAAATATCCCCACCAACACCCAACAGAACTTTATAATAATAAGACTAAGAGATCGTCTCGAGTCACCCAAACACCGAGACCAGTCTTGACCTCGTCTTCAGAGAGACAATAGGTTAATTTTCGGAGTTTGAAGGACAATCGTTCGCCGAGGCTGGCGTGTACTTCTAGCCACGGGGTCCCACTTGGAGACAAAGCGTTCCGTGGAACGTAATTCGGTGCTACCGAGGTTCATCTTTGAGGTGCAATTGGCCGGCGGCGAACGAGATTCTTGAAGTTTGCAAGTTGGGGTAATTGAGTTGTGAAGATATATTGACGGGTCAAGTGAGTGACAAAAATATATATTTTTTTTATTTGATGCTTTCCTCCCAGTGGCTGTGATATAATGAGAGAGAGAGAGAGAGAGAGAGAGAGAGAGAGAGAGAGAGATAGAGATGAGAGAGAGACTCAGAGAGTACATACTAGAGAGAGAGAGAGAGAGAGAGAGAGAGAGAGAGAGAGAGAGAGAGAGAGAGAGAGAGAGGCTAGTCGTTTAGGTATTCATAATTCTTAGGAAAAATTCATACTCAGTACTCGCAATTATTTGTGCGTGTGTGTACATACTATGAGAGAGAGAGAGAGAGAGAGAGAGAGAGAGAGAGAGAGAGAGAGAGAGAGAGAGGCTGGAACCTTGTGTCCAAACATTCATCTCTGAGAAAAATGTCAAGTTCAGTTCATGTATTTATTCCTCCCCGAGAATAAATACGAGAAAGAGAGAGAGAGAGAGAGAGAGAGAGAGAGAGAGAGAGAGAGAGAGAGAGAGAGAGAGAGAGAGAAATAGCCATCTCCATTTCCCTGATTATCCCCAAGAACCGCTCAAGAAGGCGAAGAATAAAAGACAAAACGATGGGAATCCCGACACGGTAATTAAGCCTGAATAGAAATTGCTGGTAATTACTGCACTCTCAGTCAGGCTGGGCGATTATCGCACCTCAGGAAATTGTAAGGTAATGGGAGACAGACTGATAGGTGATTAAGAAAACAGTCTCAGGAATGAAACAATCACATGAAAGTAGGATGAATTACGAATGAAGAATTTAAAAAGTGGAAGATAATGGGAGATAGCCTGATAGACGATTGGGAGAACAGTCTGATGAATTAACAGTCAGATAACAGTAGAATATAATACAATATAAAGAATTTAGAAAGTGTAAAGATGAGAGAGAGAGAGAGAGAGAGAGAGAGAGAGAGAGAGAGAGAGAGAGCTGATCAACTGCTCTCCTAGGGCTGGCCCGAAGGATTAGATTTATTTTAAGTGGCTAAGAACCAACTGGTTACCTAGCAACGGGACCTGCAGCTTACTGTGGAATCCGAACCACATTATAACGAGAAATGAATTCTATCACCAGAAATAAATTCCTCTAATTCTTCACTGGCCGACCGGAGACGCGACCTCAGGCCTATCAGAGTGCTAGCCGACAACTCTATCGACTCTCCCAACGAGGAACTATGAGAGACTACTGTCACTAGAAGAGGAAAAGTTACACGGAGAGAGAGAGAGAGAGAGAGAGAGAGAGAGAGAGAGAGAGAGGAGAGAGAGAGAGAGCTCCACAACAAAATAAAAAAATCCCGCTTCGAGAAAAGTGCAAATAAAACGCATCACGAAAATGTCAAAATGAGCCAAACACGACGTCATTAAATACCAAACGCGTGCACGAAAACTAACACAAAACAAGCTCCTACGGGAATGAAGGGAGCAGGGACCGAATGCTTGAAGATGCAACTAAGAACACTCGGCCATAATGAAGAGCTAAACCAACACTGGCGGAGGAAGATCAATATCTTTAGGTAAACTCCACGACGACGACGACGACGAGGAGGACGAGGAGGAACCTTGCTAACGAGGCTGTCAGATTGGGGGGGCAGTCAATGTTTCTCTCTCTTTGGTGTCGTGAAATTGTAGGTATTTTTAATAATGAAAAGATTGCGAGGAGTGGGAAATTAAGATGTGTATATATATATATATATATATATATATATATATATATATATATATATATATATATATATATATATATATATATATATATATATATATATATAATCGTTTTCTGAAAGTGAAAACAGTATGACAAACATTCATAAAACAAAAATATAAGCTAAAATAATTGACAGGAATTTGTGTGTGTGTGTGAGAGAGAGAGAGAGAGAGAGAGAGAGAGAGAGAGAGAGAGAGAGAGAGAGAGAGAGAGAGAGAGAGAGAGAGAGCTTGCTGAATCCTTGCCTTCATTCCTATAACTTTCAATCAGAGTTGCCAAAGGGATATAAAATTTTATGTACTGTATTCCTTTCTTAATCGCTAACATACGATGAAAATATATTTAAAGACTCAATATCTTACAGGAAGTCTTTCAAAGTGCCCACAGTATGTCTTGCTACCGACACACACACACACACACACACACACACACACACACACACACATAGAATCCCAGACAGACAGACAAGCAGACACTCAAAGAAGAGGTCATCACTGCTTCCTCTGGACTTTTGGAAGTACTGTATGTTTCTTTTGGGACACTTGGCCCCAACACTAAAACGAAAATCCAGAAAGATATACGATGCCCCAAAATTAGTTTCAGATGCCCCAAACTTAGTTTCACAGACGCAGTTATTTTGACAGAAAGGGCTGATTAGGGTCGTCCTTATTTTTGGCAGAAGAAGAAGAAGTATTCCTGTTTACAATGAAGCTTCCTAATTCCTATCACCATATGCTGAAGATTCTTACGTGGCTGGATTCTACTGTAAACTGATAATTGTCAACGTTTCCTTTCCTAATGAACACCATAATATTCTTTGGAAGCTGGAATTTCAAGTCAATGGCCCCTGTGGGATTGTTCCGTATGAATATGGTTCATCTTCTGAATAATAATAATAATAATAATAATAATAATAATAATAATAATAATAATCATAATAATAATAATAATAATAATAATAATAATAATACTTCTTTGGACAAAGAAAGGGTTAAATAGGGGCGGGGTTGTTCCATATGAATAAGGCTCATCTTCTGAATAATAATAATAATAATAATAATAATAATAATAATAATAATAATAATAATAATAATAATACTTCTTTGGACAAAGAAAGGGCTGAATAGGGGCGTCCTTCCCTTTGGCAAAAGAAGAAGCATTCCTGTTTACAATAAAGCTCCCTTCCACCTTGAGCTGAAGATTCTTCCTTAGCCGGATCCTCTTCTGATTGCTAATCGCCCAAGGAACGTTTACTGTACTTCTCTGACCAGCTTATTACAGTAAGCTGTTGTCAAGCTATCAAACTGGAGGTTGATGGCGCTCAAACGATTACGAATGAGTCCCACGGTGGTGGTTTCAACGGTGGCAGGTGGGACATTCATTAAGGCCATTTAAACGGAGAATGAAACTCCTTGGTTATTACAAGGCTGGAGAATGTCAAGAGACAAAATTCCTTTTTTTTTTTACTTCAGGTTCCGTTTGATTTGTTTTGACTCTGTGGAACGTATTGTCCGTGTCTGTATATTTAGGAACGCGTATTAACCATAAACTTACATTTTTATCTGTTCAATTTTTAATTCGTTGATTTATTTTTTTCTTTTTAGATTATTCTCTTATTTCCATTTTACCTTCTTATTTAACGTGGCTAAGAACCAATTGGTTCTTTCTAACGGGAACACAGTATTCGAATCCGAACCACATTGGAGAAAGAATTTCAATCATCAGAAATAAATTTGAACTCTTTTAGCCGGCCAAGTCAATGGCCACAACTCTACCAACTCGCCCAAGGAAGAGTTTTTCTAATGAACACCGGTTCTTTGTATCATGAATTTCAAGTCAATGGCCCGTGATTTTAATGAATAATAATAATAATAATAATAATAATAATAATAATAATAATAATAATAATAATAATAATAATAATAATAATACTATTGAAAGAAATCGCTGCATCAGCTGCATTGATCCTGTACAGCGTCTTCTCTATTTTCCTTATAACAGTTTTATAAGGAAAATAGAGAAGACTCTATACAAGCCCAATGCAGCGATTTCTTTCAATAGTAATTGCTTAAGAAAGGGACTCTTGCCAATAATAGTAATAATGATAAGAATAATAATAATAATACGTACTATTCCTTATTTCATATTAAGCAGACAAATCGAACAATATCGAAAAATGGGGAAATTAATTCTACAGAATTCGAAATATACCAACAGTTCTCACTCCCTAACTAGGCAAACCAACAGCCAATTTCCTCTTGCAATTGCAACAAAGCAGACCCAAGCACCATGTGAACACCATCACAAACAACAGCCCGAAGCAGCATCAGAAGCAGAAACAGCGGAAGCAGCAGTGACCATCGCAATATTCATGCGTTACATCGCCGAATAAATTGGGCAGGAACAGAGCCTCTCTTTTTGCGTCGGAGCTCTGAGAAAGGCCATTAATATTGGCAAAAAAGGTATCAAGGCAGATAATCAGTTATGGCTGCACTGACGCACAAACCATTACGCATAATTAAGCGTTATTTACCGACGCAAAAAAGGGGACTGGGGGGGGCCGATATCACATCGGCCGGAATTAATTTCAACCTGTACAATTTAGCGCGGTGCCCCCTTCCGTCCCGAGCACAACCTCCCCGTCAGACCACCCTACCGGCATAGAAAACGGGACGAGCAACACACAAACAATTCGGCGAGCCTGCAACACCAGGAATGAATTACGGTTCGGAAAACAGGTAGGGAAAACATTTTCGCCGTGGAAATGAAGACCGGTGTCATCATCTGGCCCGTTTCACGGGTGTGGGAAATGCGTAGGTAATGTGGATCTGCTCATTTTTCGCGGCGGAACTGGGGAATGACGGGGAGACGAGGCCATTAACACGCTGCGGAAATAATTTCTGATGCTGAAGGGGGGAGATGCACAGACGTCCTATTACTGCTCACTGCTTTTGAAGCCCGATACACCAACGCTGCTTGCATACCTACATACTTATTTACTTGAGGCATTTTCACTTTTTAAAGGACACTAGCTTTTATTATTATTATTATTATTATTATTATTATTATTATTATTATTATTATTATTATTATTGCCTGCTGGGAAAATACGTATTATTTTTTTTATGCAATGACTACTTGAGGATAGTGTTTTAGAGAGAGAGAGAGAGAGAGAGAGAGAGAGAGAGAGAGAGAGAGAGAGAGAGAGAGAGAGAGAGAACGAGTCATCATGCGGTTTTATGTTGTATTTGTATAGGTATGAACAAATATATATATATATATATATATAAATAAACGCACACAACGTAAAACCGCATGATGGCTTGTTATTCAAAACTATATATATCTATAAATATATATATATATAGAATGACAAAAAGCATTTTACTATGGACAGGAAATAAAAAAAGAATATATATATAAATATATAAAAATTAAATATATATATATATATATATATATATATATATATATATATATATATATATATATATATATATATATATATATATAAATATATATATATGTGTGTGTGTGTGTGTGTGGCTTGTTATACATCAAAACTAATCTCTCGAGTTCTCAAATCCTGTTCTCTAACTATTCCTCAAGATGCTCTTCCTCTCTCTCTCTCTCTCTCAAAAACTATTCTCAAGAAGCCATAGAATGACAAAAAGCATTTTACTATGGACAGGAAATAAAAAAAGAAAGTTTATATATAAATGCGAAAAATTAAATAAATATAAATTTTTATTAAATATATATATATATATATATATATATATATATATATATATATATATCTGTGTCTGTGTGTGTGTGTGTGTGTGTGTGTTGTATATACATGCAAATAATCATAGGGAACAGGTTTAGTTATCAAATCCGTTCTCAATTTAACTATTCCTACAAGATTGCAGTTCCTTCATCTTTTCATCTTCAACAAAATATCAAAATACAGTACAGTACAATACATTTGATTTTTGTGTAACTCATACAGCAGTTTTATATATATATATATAACCTTTTATGAGTCAGTTTCCATTATAAACTGCGAACGACAATATACGGGTCTTAATCTGAAGCACTCTTTTTGATTAGTTGGCACACCGAATCGGCGAACAATTATTTGTGTTTTTTTTCTATCGGCATTAATTCATTGATCTCTCTCTCTCTCTCTCTCTCTCTCTCTCTCTCTCTCTCTCTCTCTCTCTCTCTCTGCATATTTTGGTTTCCGGGTACAGCTTTAGTTGTTAATATTATTTTTGTCTTTTCACTAAAGCTATAGTAATCTCTCTTCTCTCTCTCTCTCGTTCGTCACAAATTAAAATATCTACGTCGAAGCTAGACTGAATTCCTACAGTAATCTAGTATTCTCTTGCGATTAAATGTAAGGGCTTCCTTGCAGGAAGAGAACTTTCAATACGAGTAAACCCAAATTCAACTCTTCATAAAAGGAGTTCATTTCAAAGCATTCCGTTCTCACTCCGAGGAGAGCAAGGAAGTATTAGGAAGGCCAACTGTAAGCCGATTCTCTCCCGAAGGCCACACAACCTCTATAAACTCTCCGGAAAGAATGGAAGTCGTAATTCATCTGAATCCGCATTCTGGAGCGTGGAATATTCCCCGGCATCATTATTCCTCTCAGGTAAGATGGTCAGGATTGATTCCGGGTATAAGGATTAGCATTACCGTCGGTTATTTTCTGAGAATTGGAATTGGAATATATAATTTAGGCCAGAGGCCAAGCGCTGGGACCTGTGAGGTCATTCAAAGCTTAAAGGGACACTGGGGCTAAAAAGGTTTATTTAAAGGTGTAACAGGAGGAAAACCTCGCAGCTGCACCAGAGAAACATTTGTTAGGAGAGAGTTAACGAAAGTAAGATGGAAGAAAGAGAATATGAACGCAGGCACAGTAAAAGCAATCAAAGGGGTTGGAATAGAGTAAGATGGAAGAGAGAAAATACGAACGGAGGAAGAACAGTAAAATGAATGAAAGGGGTTGCAGCTGAGGGGGGGGGAGGTGGCGAAGGGACGCTGCAAAGAACCTCAAAAGTAATGATTACGGTGCACCGCTTTATGCGCACTGATGGCACTAAATCCCCCCCCCTCCCCTCGCGGGATTTCTTTTTTTATAAC
This sequence comes from Macrobrachium rosenbergii, assembly GCF_040412425.1. Classification (NCBI taxonomy): domain Eukaryota; kingdom Metazoa; phylum Arthropoda; class Malacostraca; order Decapoda; family Palaemonidae; genus Macrobrachium; species Macrobrachium rosenbergii. The sequence goes on along the minus strand of NC_089765.1, from coordinate 14,608,795 downwards.
TCTGGCCGCAATATGGAAAATACGAGAGCCAGCATTCATATCCATGTACTACACGTTTCCCAATCCAAGTTGGATGCAGTACGTGGCCCGCCTCGATCAAAAGTCGAGGGTTGTAAATGGTCGCGTAGGCCCTCTGGAAGAAATGGATTTGGGGGTGAGTGATTTCCATATTTTTGTGGAAACTTTCTGTACAATTCTCTTTTCACTCCGCATAAGAAGACCTTGGCTACCATAAACACTGCAAAGTTCAATGTAAAAGTTCATACGTAAACCGTGGATGCCTCCACTTTCAAACAGCGACAGGACAAACACGAGTCCCTCCTGCCGGAAAACTTTTATTCCTTTACGACTGTGGAATTGTCCCGCTGGGGGAAAATACGCCCCTATTTTTGTACAGCGAAGGACCCATATCCTAAGGGAAACCTTTTGTTTCCACATCCACCGAATTCCCTTGTAAACAGAGGCCTCGAGATTCTCTCGCCACTTCCCCTTGAACAATATTTGTCTGCCCCGCGTTCAATACGAAGGAAACATTCTAATAGAATTCAATTTGTAGTTTGATATTTTCCTTAGATTTTTATCTATTTATTACTTTGTTAATTCATCTGGTTTTCTAATAACTTTCTGTATTTCCCATTACCTTCTGTTGCTGCTTGCGAATGAACACCTTAATATTTTTTGGAAGCTTGAATTTCAAGTCTAAGACCCCTTTAGTAGGTTTGTTCCATATGAATGTGGTTCATCTTCTGAATAATAATAATAATAATAATAATAATAATAATAATAATAATAATAATAATAATAATAATAATAATAATAGTGTGTAACGTGAAAGCGGGGTCTCGGCAGACCACCAGCCTGATGAAGGAACCCCCTAAAAAAAAAAAAAAATCGAAATTCCTCCCTAAATAAAAAGAGCACGCCCATTAACATCCTTAACGAATCATAGGGGTTGACAAAAGGCTAAGATTGAATACCGAATGGGGTAGGAGAAGCCTGAAGACACTAAAGAAAACTCTGTTAATTTGGGAGGAGCTGAAAGTCACACACACACATGCATATATATATATATATATATATAATATAAAAATCAGCTATATTTTTTATGATATTTTATTTATATCTCTATTTTGTTGCACATTATAATATCCTCCTAATCCCTCCTCCTCCTGTTCTTGATATTTTGACTTTCTCTCTCTGCGTTTTTGTTGCAGATTGTAATTCTTCTTCTTCCTTCTTCTTCTCCTCTTCCTTCTTCTTCTTCTTCTTCTTCTTCTGCAGTCAACGAAAACTCTGCAGGCGGACGGGGAAGGAGCGCATAATGATGACAGCCCGAGAAAAACGGATGGCAAATCAATTAATCGGAAAAAACGAATTGCCTGAAATCAGGAACCCACATTCTCTAAACTTTCTTTTGTTTACACTTCATGTTTTCTAAACTAGAACATTCCCATCGTTTTATAATATACTATTCCCTTCCCCTACAAAAAATCTATAACGAAAATAAAGAAGGGGCGAATTGCCTAAATTTCTCTAATATAACAATCCCGTTTTTCATAATATACTATTAAAGTAATATTCTTGTGGGCTTGTTGCATATGAATAGGGTTCAACGTCTGAATAATAATAATAATAATAATAATAATAATAATAATAATAATAATAATAATAATAATAATAATAATAATAATAATAATAATAATAATAATAATAATCCACAATTAATTATTAATAGTAAAATAAACTAATATTAATGTGAATTTCTTAATAATAATAATAATAATAATAATAATAATAATAATAATAAAATATAATTTATAATAATATAATAATAATAATAATAATAATAATAATAATATTATTCAAACTTATATAGTAAACTATATTAATATGTAAAATATAGTTTACTATATAATTGTGATTGAATTTCTTAATAATAATAATAATAATAATAATAATAATAATAATAATAATAATAATAATAATAATAATAGTATTCCACTCTCCCACTAAAAATCTACAATAAAAATAAAGAAATAAGAGGATGAAAAGATAAGATATTAAGGAAGGGAAAGATAAAGGGTGGAAAAAAAAAAAGGCTTTGGATAAAAAGACGGAAGCCTTTGGGCTGGAATGTCAAGAGAACACGAGAGGTTATTGAATGGGGGGTCACCAAAGATAGATGTGGCGGGGGGGGGGAGGGAGGGAGGGCGCTCCTGAATGCTAACGAGAGAGAGAGAGAGAGAGAGAGAGAGAGAGAGAGAGAGAGAGAGAGAGAGAGAAAATATTGTCACAGTTTGCAATGCCAGCTCTATGAGAGAGAGAGAGAGAGAGAGAGAGAGAGAGAGAGAGAGAGAGAGAGAGAGAGAGAGAGAGAGAGAGAAATACTGTCACGGTTTGCAATGCCAGCTGTTTGTGTGTGTGAGAGAGAGAGAGAGAGAGAGAGAGAGAGAGAGAGAGAGAGAGAGAGAGAGAGAGAGAGAGAGAGAGAGAGAGAGAGAGAGAGAGAGAGAGAGAGAGAGAGAGAGAGTATCATTCTTAATACTGAAAATGGTCAAAGTCTGTAATGCCTGCTGTAAAGAGAGAGAGAGAGAGAGAGAGAGAGAGAGAGAGAGAGAGAGAGAGAGAGAGAGAAATATCACTCAGAATACTAAAAATATTCAGTCTGCGTTGCCAGCTGTGAAAAAAAGAGAGAGAGAGAGAGAGAGAGAGAGAGAGAGAGAGAGAGAGAGAGAGAGAGAGAGAGAGAGAGAGAGAGAGAGAGAGAGAGAGAGAGAGCAGAGCAGAGCTGCAACGCCCCCAAAGTCTTGACAGAAGCTCGTTAATTGAAAAATGATGATCCCCGCGTTTCCCAGGGAGTTTGCAACCGTCTTTATTTTGCGAAAGGGAAGGTTCCCGTTGTTTCCAACACTGATTTTGGCCTTAAGTCAGTTTTTAGCATTCGGAGAACTTCAAATATATACGTAATTTTAACTGTTTTTTTTTTTACGTAAGGGTATATTTGATAGAGGCAATCGTAATAATTACAATGGTATTACATTAATTAGTAGGAATTTACTTGAGGTAACAAGAAATATACTCAAGAAGTAAAAGGTTTTGAAGACTAAAAAGCAGTGTAATTCATAAATTAACTACTGAACAAGCTATTTACAAAAGCAGTGAAATTACTAAATTAACCACTGAACAAGTTTTATATATAAAGCAGTGAATTTTCTAAATTAAACACCGAAGAATTTCTATATAAAAAGCAGTGAATTTTCTAAATTAACCACTGAACAAGTTCTTTACCTAAATGAAATATAGATATCTACTGCAAATGCAAAAACAATGCAAATACTATTAAGAGATAATTTGTCTGAATAGGGTACACAGAATATGATAATTTGGAGGCATGAGAAGAAATGATAAAATGATCGCCACGGTCGAAGAGAAGAATCAAGGGGGTTTTGAAGAAGTTCGACCATGTGGAGAGAATGGAGAAAGATGAGTTAGTAAAAAGGAGAATGAGACAGAGAACTGGCTGGATAAATGGGAGTGGAACAGATGTTGGGAAATGGGAAAAGATTTAGTATCCAGACTGAATATTAGACTCTTACTAAAGAAAACCTTCTGTAGCAGTTAAATATGAACGCCTCAGTGACAACTGTCAGTCAAGGTTGCATTTTTATGACGTGTCAGAGATCTGTCATAAAACAATGACAATTTTGTTGCATGGGCAAAAATAGTTGATCTACAATTGAAGGATTTCGAGAAGTTACACAGACATTCACAGACAGGAATACACAGACATTTCCATACACACTCTTCAGGTAAAAATGACAAAGAAATGTATTGAATAGGCAATAAGAAATGATCAACAGCTGAAATACTTCGAGAAGTTACACAGACATTCACAGACATAGAAATATACAATGCACAATACACACACATACACACACTCCAGGTAAAGATTACAAAGAAATTTTATTGCACAAGCGATAAGAAACTATCTTCCTTTGAAAGACTTTGAGAAGCTACACAGATATCTACAGACAGAAATAAACAGACACACACATACACACACACAATCTATTCAGGAAAAACTTTGAGAAGCTACACAGAATCACACTCACAGAATACACAGGCACACCCACACACACTCTTCAGGAAAAAATGCCAATGAAATGTACTGCACAGGCAATAAGAAATCATCTATTGCTGAAAGACTACGAGAAGTTACACAGTTTCACAGACACAAACACACACAACGCACAAACACACACACACACAACTCTCCAGCCTGAAAAATAAAACTAAACATCGCATCACGACACCGGAGGGTAAAAACCAATCACAGCAATCTGAAGAGATGAATAAATTCATCCGCAATCACTTCTCTGAACTGACACATTCCGCCATCTCTCGTCCGACCGATGAAATTCGTCACATCGCTGCCATAAATAATAACACCAGCGATATGTACCTCCCTCGTTGTGTTGATAGCTCTGATAGTAAGCACGGTTATCGAATATTCGTTAAAATTCCAATAGGACTGGCAGAGACACGCCGCTGGGGGAGGAGGAGGAGGAGGAGGAGGAGGAGGAGGAGGAGGAGGAGGAGGAGGAGGAGGAGGAGGAGGAGGAAACTGTATTGGCAATATCATTCACCGTTAAGAGCGAGAGCAACCAAGCGGTTGGCGGGGCAAGAAGACTGCTTGCAATAATTGTTTTTGCATTTGCATGCCGATAGAGGATATCGGGTCTCTGCAACTGCATTCATTGCCGCTGCTGGTTGCTGGTTGCAATGTCGCCGGGGTATTGCTCTGCCAGCGGGTATATAATGCCGTTAGGGCGTCGTTATTGGGGGCTGTACGACGCTCCGGTTAAGTGGGCCGACCACCGAATGGGAAAAAGAGCCCTCCTTCTATATTACGTTTGGAAATCATCCGGAAATCACCCATTCACCCATCGTTAGCCATCTGCATCCGATAACGGCG
>NC_089765.1:14596320-14598820 GCF_040412425.1 Macrobrachium rosenbergii | reverse complement strand
CTTCTGAATAATAATAATAATAATAATAATAATAATAATAATAATAATAATAATAATAATAATAATAATATAATAATAATAATAATAATAATAATAATAATAATAATAATAATAATAATAATCTCTGGAAGCTTGAATTTCAAGTCAATGGCCCTTATGGTAGACTTGTTCCATATGAATAAGTTTCATCTTCTGAATAATAATAATAATAATAATAATAATAATAATAATAATAATAATAATAATAATAATAATAATAATAATAATAACAGCAACGAGTATTTTAAGCCCTTTGTCAACTATTTTCCAACTTGTTCCTCCCCCATCTTCAGCCAAGGCTCCACGGAGTCTCACGTCAGTGGCACGCCGGGGTACTACGAACCCACTGGTTTTATTCTGTTCCTCCCCTGGCCACATTTTCTAATTCTGGATGACTGTATTGTGCCTGAAGTGGGCCGAGAGCGAGTCTTTGGGGAAGTGGACCAAACCCCCCCCACCCCACCCCTTTCCCCTCCTCCACGATGAAGCGACGAAAGATCCCCGACCCCCCAAAAAAAAAAAAAAAAAAAAAAAAAAAAAACGAAGAGGTCCTTGAAGAAACACTTGACTTCTGCGTGTAAGAGGAATTTTTTTTTCTCTGACGGAAGTCTGAGGAAGACGCATTGCGCTTTTGCTTTTATTTGTCTTTTTTATTTTATCTCGGTACGTCTTTTTTACAATGGATATTCAGAGTATTGGAAAGTATGCATTGAATCACAAAATGGTTTCTCACCTTCGGTTGATTATTCAAAATATTGAAATCATCACAAAAACAAAAGACGACTTCGTCATCTTTCACTAATTTTGACAGCTGTCACAAATCAGCTGACGTGGAATCTGCGAATAAAAACAAACTTTCTGTTCTACCCTCTGGTAAGTCTCTTACTCAGGGATCCTTGCACTGAGATGTACAGTGTTTATTTTTCATTTCTTGTTCTTTTTACGATAATAAATACCGTAACATGTAAACACGTACGTTAATATATATATGAAATATACATAAAAGTATAAATAATCTTGAATAAATTCAACAAGTTGATTTATGCTTTTTATATATATATATATATATATATATATATATATATATATATATATATATATATATATATATATATATATATATATATATATATATATATATATATATATATATATATATATATATGTATATATATATATACATCCATGTGTATAATAATAATACTATAGATATATATATACATATATATATATATATATTATATATATATATATATATATACAATATATGTAAATATAAATGTCCTATTTACAAATGGACATGCGATATTTAATTAGGGAATGAATGTCCTATTGCAAAAGGAAGGCAAAAAAATTAATAGTATATAAATTACATAAATAGATATATAAATAAATAAATAAAAACACGAACAAACGAAAGAATAAATAAATACATTCTCCCTGACGGAATCACATTCTCCCCTCCACCTGAAATGATTATCGTCATCAAAATACGACAGACATCCGCTCTGACGCAGTCCGGATTAAAGATATAAGTTTGGATTATCCGATCTGCCTGCGCCGAATATTACGAAAGGACCCGGCCAGGAATACGCAATATCCTCTGCGCTAAATTCCACGTCCGGAAGAACAAATCTTTTTCGGAAAAAATTCCGGAAAAAAATGGAGGAGATACGAACATGCCTTTGAATTTCATGTTCACCGGAGATTTTGTTTTTCTATTTTTTTTTATTTGGAGAAAAGGAAAAATAAATATATTTCGATTTTTGATCGGTAAACAAAAATGACGTTTTTTTTTTGAGCTGCGTTCTTCAATTGGGGCATTGGGGTGGAAGGGTGCAATCATATTTAGCAATTATTGCGATTATTTTTTGGGGGGGGGAGAAGTTTTATTATTATTATTATTATTATTATTATTATTATTAGTTTTATTATTATTATTATTAAAATAGTTTAATCAGACCACTGAGGTAATTACGGATCTCATACGGCTGGCAAGAAGGGTTAAAATGAAATGAAGTTCCTGGTCTAGGCCATATGCCAAGCACTGGGACTAAATGATGAATGAAAAATGAAATTTCAAAAATAAATATGCAAAAACGCATATTCTTCTACACTAGAATACATCCACACATTAAATACACTCACTCACGTTTCCATCTGCACATAAAAAAAAAATAAGTAATGATAAAACTCAGACTAAGTTAATATTTTTAAAAGCCAGATTTTTTTCTCTATTTATTAAATGCCCCGTGGGCTTTTGTCTTTACACAAATTACTTTTTATATTTCATCAATTGATTTACAGTTCCTCGAATTGCAGATTGTTAAAAACTCTAAATAATCACGAGCCTCTAATAGCAGAATTCCCTCATCCACGTGTCACAAATATTGACACAAAAAGTATGTTTTACTTATCTTCTCATTATTAATTTGGGTTTACTATTAGATGCTAATATTAT
>NC_089765.1:14558820-14591320 GCF_040412425.1 Macrobrachium rosenbergii | reverse complement strand
TCTCTCTCTCTCAGTGCTATTTTCTACACTTCCTAGGTACCATTTTATTCTCTCTGTATATATTTTATTATATCTATGTATATATATATATATATATATATATATATATATATATATATATATATATATATATATATATATATATATATATATATATATATATATATATATATATATATATATTTCCTACACTTCCGAAGCACTATTTCATATTCTCTCTCTCTCTCTCTCTGAAACTCCCATTTGCCATATTTTTGACTCACTATTTCATTTAACCCCCCCTCTCTCTCTCTCTCTCTCTCTCTCTCTCTCTCTCTCTCTCTCTCTCTCTCTCTCGGCTGTCGAAACACACCTGCACATTCACTCTGCATATTTCACAAAGCTGATCTTTGCAAAGCAGTTATTCTTGAAATGAAGAAAGAATATATTTTTTCACATCAGGGAGATTCTGTTTTTTAATTCACGCTGACTCTCTGTCGTCGAATGAGGTAAAAAATTTCGTCACGACTTCATATTTCAGCTGAGTGTTCCTTTTTTTTTTTTATCTTTCAGATGCCACTCATTTCGTTCGTTGTTTGTGTTTTTGATTCTTTTTACTGTTCTTTCTGTGTTTTTTTAAATTTTTCAAATATAATTGCATTGTGGGGATTATTTTTATTATTATTATTATTCATTATTATTATTATTATTATTATTATTATTATTCATAAATCTTTTATTATTATTATTTTTATTATTATTTATGAATCTTTCAATATATTGTCAATCTTCCAATATAATTTTTACAGCCAGGGAATTATTATTATTATTATTATTATTATTATTATTATTATTATTATTATTATTTGTTTTTATTTTCAATCTTTGTTGTTACATGTTGTTATTGTTGTTGTTGTTGTTGTTGTTATTATTATTATTATTATTATTATTATAACCATCGCTAAATAGTCTTTCATATTCTCTTTATATATCTTAATTTTGAAATATAATAACAAAATTCTGAGGCATAAATAATAATTATAATAAAAATAATAATAATAATTATTATTAATTATTATTATTATTATTATTATTATTATTATTATTATCATCATAATCACTAATCCCTTTAAAAGACAAAACTACACAGAAATCAGCTGAAATTGCGAGATTTTAAAAAGAGAGAGATTCCCTTTTCAACCCAAAATGCCCTCTTTACAGAATTCTCGTTTCGCAATCTTCAAAATCCTCCAAGAATTTTAAAAGATCGGAATGAGACCCCCCCCTTTCCCCCTCCCCCCTCCCATCCTTTTTCTTTCTTTCATCCTCCGGCAAAAAGCTGCCACGGGAGACGAGAGGTGATTGAGATCTGCCGAAAAATGCACCTCGGAAGGAATGGCTTATTTCTGAGGCGGTGATGGTGATAATAATAATAATAATAATAATAATAATAATAATAATAATAATAATAATAATAATAATCATCATAAAAATGATGATGATATTAGCAGTAATAATGATAATAATAATCCTTAGAATGTAATGGTTGTACACGAGGATGAAATCAATGCAATAATAATAATAATAATAATAATAATAATAATAATAATAATAATAATTTCATGTAATGTAAAGTAATGATTATTTTTTATGATTACATAGATAAAGAGAATAATAATAATAATAATAATAATAATAATAATAATAATAATAATAATAATAATAATAATAATAATGACTCATAATGCAATGATTATATTTTTATGATTAAATAGTTAGAGAATAATAATAATAATAATAATAATAATCAAATAATTATATTTTATGATTAAAAGTTAATAATAATAATAATAATAATAATAATAATAATAATAATGATTATATTTTATGATTAAATTTTTATGATTAAACAGTTAATAATAATAATAATAATAATAATAATAATAATAATAATAATAATAATAATAATGAATAAAATCTCATTATCACAAGAATCGTTAACATGGTAAACAAATCTACAATGAAAACGCTGCAAAATAATATAAAAAAAAATCAACGATTTCAAAAGACTTCGTCTGTGACATTTCCTGATTTCAGATTTATTTTCAGACATCTGAACTTATTTCATTTCACTGGACCAAAAATTATCTTCAAATGTTACGAAAATGTCAACAAAATACTATAAAAAAAACAATGATTTCAGAACCATAAATCTGTGAAATTTCCTAATTTAAAATTAGTTTTTAGTAGTCTAAATTTCCTAATTTCAAATCAAATTTCAGTTGTCTTAAATGATTCGATTTCAGTGATCCACAATTTATGTTCAAATGTTACGAAACTTTCAACAAAATATTGTAAAAAAATCTATGACTTCAGAACTCTAAATCTATAACAATTCTTGATTTCAAACTTTTTTCAGGCATAAGAAATTATTTCATTTCATTCAACCAAAATCTATTTTCGAACGTTACACTGTCAACAAAATACTTAAAAAAACAATTGATAAGAACAATAAAACACTGATTTTTATTTTCAGACATCTGAAATGATTTCATTTCAATGAACTAAAACATTACTTTCCAAAAAACTTATTTTCAGACATCTGATATGATTCGACTTCAACGAACCAAAATATTACTTTCCAAAGGTACAAAAATGTCAATAAAATACTGTAAAAACACAATGATTTCAGAAAATTCCTGATTTCAAACTTACTTTCAGACATCTGAAATTATTTCATTTCACTGAACCAAAAAATAACTTTCCAAACAATGTCAACAAAATACTGTAAAAACACAATGATTTCAGAAAATCCCTGATTTCAAACTTATTTTCAGACATCTGAAATGATTTCATTTCACTGAACCAAAACATTACTCTCCAAAGGTACAACAATGTCAACAAAATACAGCAAACACAATGATTTCAGAAAATTCCTGATTTCAAACAAAATACTGTAAAAACAAATTGATTTCAGAAAATTCCTGATTTCAAACTCATTTTCAGACATCTGAAATGATTTCATTTCACTGAACAAAACATAACTTTCCAAACAATGTCAACAAAATACTGTAAAAACACAATGATTTCGGAAAACCCCTGACTTCAAACTTACTTTCAGACATCTGAAATGATTTCATTGCTCCAACCCTTCCATTACCTTCCACTCTCTCTCTCCCACCCCCCTCCCTCCCCAACCCTTTTCCCTGTCAGGAACTCTGAGTCAAACGTAAAGCAGAATAACAATTTCGTGAACTAATGCCGGGTAATTGCAGGATACCTTGAAGGATTGGAGGTATCAGCCTTTTTTTTTTCCATCCTTTTTAGGATGAGGTCCAGGTCAGGATTTTGCTTGCCAGGTAGGCAATGTGGGATGGGTGAGGGATGTAAATGCAGAAACATATGTAAGCAAAATTTATTTTAAGATGGGTTTTTAAGAAGGGTACGTCACTGCTTGCTGGTGTTGACGGGAAAGAAATAAGAAGAAGAAGAAGAAGAAGAAGAAGAAGAAGAAGAAGAAGAAGAAGAAGAAGAAGAACAAGAAGCAGAAGAGGAAGCAGAATCAGAATCAGAAGAAGAAGGAGAATAAGCAGAATCAGAATCAGACGAAGACGGAAATAGAAGAAGAAAAAGAAGAACATGAAGCAGACTCGGAAGACGAAGAATAAGAAGAAGAAAGGGAAGAACAACTACAACAGCAAAAACAAGAAAATCAGAATAATCGAAACGAAGAGAGAACGCGCCACTCGGGGACGGACTATGAAGGAAGGAAGGAAAGAGGTAGGAGGAAGGAAGGAAGGAAGGAGGAAGGAGGTAGGAAGTAGGAGGCGGTAGGAGGAAGGGAGGGCGTGTTTAATTCTGTATCGTTTAACAAACTAGTCAATATTGACACAACTTCGTTTTGTCGGCGTGTCGCTTTAAAAGGCCTCGGCTGCTGCCGCCTCTCTCTCTCTCTCTCTCTCTCTCTCTCTCTCTCTCTCTCTCTCTCTCTCTCTCTCCGTGAAGAGCTTAATTGCGACCGTCTCACTTGACTCTGTAAGCCATAACACCCTATGAACGAGCGAGTCTTTATCGCAGGAGCTGGGATATCCAGTGACAAAGGGGGCCGTTCAGAAGGGGGAAACGCGATGGCGGAAAACTGCTCTCGAGAGGCGCTCCAGTTTAATGAGGTCGTTTGTGTATTGAAGTGAAAACTAACGCCGTCAGAAATTAATATCTGGAACTTGTTTCTGTTTGTACAGTGCATTTAGTGAGGAAACAAAGCTTGCATGCGTAAGGTTTTGGTATATAAAAGTGATTATGACAGGTTTGAAATATGTAAGATTTTCGGTAAAAATAAATTGCTTTTTTGTTATTTACTCTAACGGGAAATTAATTAAGATTTCTCTATATTTTCGTTATCTTGTTAGAGTTTTATATATGTATGTATACTGTATGTTTGTATATACACACATATATATTATATATATAATATATATAGTATATATAAATATAAATATATACATATATACATATATATATATATATATATATATATATATACATACATACATACATACATACATACATACATATATATATGTGTATATATATATATATATATATATATATATATATATATATATATATATATATATATATATATATATATATATAGAGAGAGAGAGAGAGAGAGAGAGAGAGAGAGAGAGAGAGAGAGAGAGAGAGAGAAAATCAGTTGTCCTACAGAATTTGGGCAAGTATAAAAATAGTTTTTATATTAAAATCTTATCACCCTAAGACTTTTTTTACTGAGGAAAGCAAAAAGGATAAAACACTAGTTAGAAGTGCCTTACTGTCTTCAATAAAAAAAAAAAAAAACTAATCACACTACTCTAGTAAGTCATAACCCTTGTCTAAATCACCTGTCGGAGATTCTACGACTACCAAAAAATTAATTTCAGTATACCTGTATTTCATATTGGATTACGTCACGGTCTGGTATAAGTTTATATCATATTTGCTCTGGGAATTTCAGAGAAATATTAAATATCTTTTATTTTTATTTTGGTAGGATTACAAAGAGACGTTGTTCAAAAGGCAATATACAATTTACATCAAAAAAGGAAACTAAGGCAATATTAGATTCTGATTTTCCAGTGTTATGCAATCGGACGGTAAGATGGAGTTTCGTGATATTGGACAGATAGATTCTCTCTTTATCTGGCTATAAATAAATACATACATACATACATACATACATACATACATACATACATACATACATAAATGAAATTATTATTATTATTATTATTATTATTATTATTATTATTCAGAATATGAACCCTATTTATATGGAACAAGCGCACCAAAGTGGCTCGTGATATTGTACAGATAGATTCTCTCTTTATCTGGCTATAAATACATATATACACACATACATACATACATAAGATACATAAATGAAATTATTATTATTATTATTGTTATTATTATTATTATTATTATTATTATTATTATTATTATTATTATTATTATTATTATTATTATTCAGAATATGAACCCTATTTATATGGAGCAAGTCCACCAAAGTGGCCACTGACTTGAAATTCAAGCTTCCAAAGAATATTATGGCGTTCATAAGAAAGAATCAACAGAAGGTAATGGGAAATAAAAAAAAGAAGAGATCTGTCATTAGAAAAGAGAAAATAAATGAACAAATTAACAAACAGATAAAAATGTATAAAAAATATCCCCATACTTACTACGCAACAGAAACTCAAAGTAACAGAAGGTAACAGAAAATGCATAAAAGAAGACACACAGTCACCAGAAGAGAAAAATAAATTAACAAATGAATAAATAGATAAAAATGTAAATGAAAGGGGAAAAGAAACTATTCCCACACACACAATGAAAGAGAAAGTAAAAAAGGAAATATTTTTTATCCACCTTCATTCACTCAGTTGTGTTCTGCATGACTTATTGGGGTGTCTCTGACTTCTGAGTCTTTTGGCTGTGGGCTCCAAGGCGTCAAATTCAGTTACTACGATGGGTGACTTGCCCTGTGGAGAGTCTCATCTTTCAATTTTTATTCAGTCCTGTCTTCAGCAGTGTATACTGTCTATCAATATATATAATTATATATATATGTATGTGTGTATGTATATATATATATATATATATATATACATATATATATATAAACATAAACAGACTGAGGTAATTGTATCACTAAATTCTCAGATAAAATTCTCTATGTGGTTACAGCTAGCATTTCTTAAAGAATGCTGTAATGCAATCATTATTACTTGAGACAAGACAAAGAGGCTGTTATAAATACAGACATATATATATATATATATATATATATATATATATATATATATATATATATATATATATATATATATATATATATATATATATATATATATATATATATATATACAAATAAATTACCACAATCATCACACGTAAATGTCTAGATGAAACCGAACCAAACGTCCCTTCCCTGGCGAATACTCAAAACTACGCGAGAGAAAGAGACGGGGGCATAAAAATACGGCGCAATCTATTCAAGGCCTCTTTTTTTTTGTCGCGAAATGTTTCACGGCTTACTTTCGGCGAGTTTACGAACTCGACACGAGCTGTTCTTTTGCGCGGCGAGAACTTTTAATCATCAAGCGTGCATGCATTCAGTGCTCTGTGCTCTTTCAATAAAAATGAGAGAGAGAGAGAGAGAAGAGAGAGAGAGAGAGAGAGAGAGAGAGAGAGAGAGAGAGAGACAAAAACATTCTCGAAACCCAGACACAAACACCGGCGCGTTCAGTTGAACCCGGCGTGGTCTATTAGCACACTCACCGGGCGGGGTCTAAAGATGGAAGCTCCGAGGCCTAGCGCTTCATAACCGCGCGAAAGACGCAGGAAGAAAAGTGTGCAGCAACGATCCTCTCCTCCTTAATGAGGAACCCCAAACGATTCATGAACGAGCTAGGAGAAGAAGGAGGACACCACGTGAATGAGAGAGAGAGAGAGAGAGAGAGAGAGAGAGAGAGAGAGAGAGAGAGAGAGAGAGAGAGAGAGAGAGAGAGATGCTAGGTTTTTTAGTTTTAGGTTGGAAGAAGAAATGGTTACAATGTTTGGACGTAAAAGGAAATTATAATTATGTGTGTGTGTGTGTGTGTGAGAGTGTGAGTGTGTGAGAGAGAGAGAGAGAGAGAGAGAGAGAGAGAGAGAGAGAGAGAGAGATGCTAGGTTTTTTAGTGTCAAGTTGGAGGAAGAAATGGTTACAATGTTTGGACGTAAAAGGAAATTATAAGAGAGAGAGAGAGAGAGAGAGAGAGAGAGAGAGAGAGAGAGAGAGAGAGAGAGAGAGAGAGAGAGAAATGGACCGTTTAGCCGTAAAAGGAAATTATAATAAGAGAGAGAGAGAGAGAGAGAGAGAGAGAGAGAGAGAGAGAGAGAGAGAGAGAGAGATGCTAGATTTTTCAGTTTCAAGTTGTAAGAAGAAATGGCTCCACTGTTTAGACGTAAAAGGAAATTATAATGAGAGAGAGAGAGAGAGAGAGAGAGAGAGAGAGAGAAATGCAGCAAGAGTGGGCGGTCGTCTGAAGCATTATGATGACACGGTTTGATCTGGCGAGACGAGACTGCCACAAATACAATACTTTTATTTTTCTTTTACGTAAGCTGACGACGCACCGAGATCACATGACGTCAGTTATCGACGTTGGGTGGGGGCCTGGGTAGGATGCTGTCAGTCATACTTATGTTACAGTAAATAAAATATGTCCTCGGGGAGATAAGAGTGACGTGAAATAACGGATTTATGAAAGAACAAATCTGATTTTTTTAAACCGATTCTGCGGCAACGTAGGATAAAGGTCTTGTACTGATGCGACAATTGCATATAAAAACATCGAATTAAATAAGAAAAGAGATTAAAAATCCCTTGCTAAAGGTAATAAAAGCAACGAAGAATAAGAATAACTGATGACTAAAATTGATGATTCTAGGAAATGAAAGAGCACAGGAAAACTAAAGCAACAATAATTTTAATAATTATTTTAAAAATAAAAATAAAACAAAGAAATAGATGCCACTCTTAGGAAGCAAAAATGCACAAGGAACCAAACTACAAGAATAATTAAATGCAATAATCTTCAAATAAAATAGAAGAATAATTAAATGAAATAGTCTTTAAACGAAATAATCTTTAAATGAAATACAAGAATAATTAAATGAAATAATCTTTACATAAAGTACAAGAATAGGTAAATGAAGTAATCTTTAAATAAAATACAAGAATAATTAAATGAAATAATCTTTAAATGAAATACAAGAATAATTAAATGAAATGAAATGAGCTTTAGATAAAACACAAGAATAATTAAATGAAGTGGTCTTTAATTAATATACAAGAATTAAATGAAATAATCTTTCAATAAAAAAAGAATTATATGAAATAACCTTTTAATAAAATACAATAATAATTAAATGAAATAATCTTTAAATAAAATACAAGATTAACTGGGAAAAAATTATAATAAATAAAATACAAGATTAATTAAATGAAAAAAATTAAATATACAAACTTGAGTAAAAGCAAGACTTACAACACACCACAACGGCCGAGTCAGTAATAAAATAATACACCGCAAACACACAAAAATAAAAAAATACAAAATACAACAAATAAAGCAACTACAAGCCAACGAAACCTAAATATAAAGGCAACATCAAGTACCCGGATCCGGTTCGAATAGAAAAAAAAAAGGTAACTTGACTTTTTAAAAAGACGGTAAAGGTGACCTGAACTCAATTACGGAGCCTGAATACGAGAGAGAGAGAGAGAGAGAGAGAGAGAGAGAGAGAGAGAGAGAGAGAGAGAGAGAGAGAGAGAGAGAGAGAGAGTACGGAACGGTGGGAGGAACGTGAACAAGGGGGGTTTGCCATTGGAAGAGGAAAAGAGGCCTACAGTATATATTCAGAGAGAGAGAGAGAGAGAGAGAGAGAGAGAGAGAGAGAGAGAGAGAGAGAGAGAGAGAGAGAGAGGAGAGAGAGAGTGAACAAGGGGGTTTGCCATTGGAGGAGGAAAAGAGGCCTACAGTATATATTCAGAGAGAGAGAGAGAGAGAGAGAGAGAGAGAGAGAGAGAGAGAGAGAGAGAGAGAGAGACTGTCATTAAAAGAGGGAAAAGAGAACCTATATGGAGAGAGAGAGAGAGAGAGAGAGAGAGAGAGAGAGAGAGAGAGAGAGAGAGAGAGAGAGAGAGAGAGAGAGACTGTCATTAAAAGAGGGAAAAGAGAACCTATACAGAGAGAGAGAGAGAGAGAGAGAGAGAGAGAGAGAGAGAGAGAGAGAGAGAGAGAGAGAGAGAGAGACTGTCATTAAAAGAGGAAAAGAGAACTATACAGAGAGAGAGAGAGAGAGAGAGAGAGAGAGAGAGAGAGAGAGAGAGAGAGAGAGAGAGAGAGAGGCTGTACATTAGTAGTCTTCTAGCGTTTCAGCTACAGTAGGTTCGGATTCAGGGAAGCTGTAATTATCTGACCATTTTTTTTCCTCTAAAATGTAAAGTTGTTACGTGGAACGGAACTTTTCTTTTAGAAGTAACTCGCAGTAGAGCAAGGGACTAAGTCTGTCTTCCTGTGTGTGTGTATGTATGTATGTATGTATGTATGTATGTATGTATGTATGTATGTATGTATGTATGTATGTATATATATATGTGTATAAATTATATATACATATATATATATATATATATATATATATATATATATATATATATATATATATATATATATATATATATATATATATATATATATATATATATATATATATATAATATATATATATATATATATATATATAATAATAATAATAATAATAATAATAATAATAATAATAATAATAATAATAATAATAATAATAATAATGTCACGTCATCATGATAACTTCTTTAAGAAATGCTAGCATTAACCACAACAGAATTTATCAGAGAATTTACTGATACAATCTCATAATACATTTCCCTCAATACATTTCCGTCGCATGATTCTTGGAAATTAAAAAAGCCAAATTGAACATAAATCTTGAAAAAATGTTTCTGACAAAAAAAAAAAAAAAAACAGTACAGAAAGAGTTAAAATGAAAATGAAATCAATTAGATAATAGTTATTCTGTAACCATCCATTTTTCAAGCGTCATGATATTAGACAGCAAAAGTAAAAAAAAAAAAAATCTATATAAAATATCTAAATATCCCCTACAGATACTACCCAAATTACGACCGCAATCTAAAGAAAATATTCAATGGCACTGTTGCACAGTTCTTGCAAGCTCGAAGATTCCAAGATTTGGCGAAACGGAAGGTAAACTTTTACTGAGGAAATACGACTTCCTCTAAGCCCGGTAGATAGGACACAATCCCTTGGGTTTTCAAATTTCTTTCACGGACGCTGGATGGACCAGAATGTTATCCATTGAGGAAAGATCACACAAAAAAAGAACCGTTATGTTATCCACTAAAGAAAAAAAAAATGAAAAAGAAACATTATGTTATCCGCTGAGGAAAAAACGAAATATTTTTTCACTGAGGAAAAAACTAATAATTTTGTTATCCATTGAGGAAAAAACGTACCGTTAGGTTATCCACTGAGGAAAAGACAATAAAGAACCATTATGTTATCCACTGAAAAAAAGAACCATTATGTTATCCATTGATAAAAAACACAAAAAACGAACCAATGTTATCCACTGAGGAAAAAAAGGAACCATTATGTTGACCACTGAGAAAAAAAAAGAACAATTATGTAATCTACTGAGGAAAAAATCATTATATTATCCAGAGAAAAAAAATTATATAATAAACTGACAAAAAAAAACCAACCATTATGTTATCCACTAAAAAAAAAAAACAAGTATTACATTATCCACCGAGGGGAAAAAACCAACCATTACGTTATCCACTGAAGAAAAAAAAAACACAAATTCGTCGTGCCAGCAACAAGGAAAACTCGAAAAAACTCAATCTAACTAGCTTACCTTAATAGAATAAAAGCCTCTCGCGTCCAGTAATCTGAGAGAGAGAGAGAGAGAGAGAGAGAGAGAGAGAGAGAGAGAGAGAGAGAGAGAGAGAGAGCTAAACGTCGGTGTAAACTCATTAAGCTATCATCTCATAACGACCCAAGTCCGTAATCTCGTGAATCCCTTTTAAATGATTACTTTGTAATCACTCAGCTCAAGCGAGGACCTCTGGCGTCAAATTTGCCTCTCTCTCTCTCTCTCTCTCTCTCTCTCTCTCTCTCTCTCTCTCTCTCTCTCTCTCACACACACACACACTCCCTGTCTAGCTCGACGAGAGATAGAAAGACAGATTTAATAACACTCAAGATAAAATCCTTCTCTACTCTCTCTCTCTCTCTCTCTCTCTCTCTCTCTCTCTCTCTCTCTCTGGGGAGGGTGAGGGTGAGGTGAGGAAGCCTTTCTCTTAATGTTATGGTAGGGATTTACCATTAATTTCACATCATCCCTGGGGGGTGAGGAAGCCTTCCTTAATGATTATGAATAATTTCTGAAGGGATTTACCATTAATTTCACATCATCCCTGATGTGAAATACAAAGAGAAATAAAAGACACAACAAACCCCATGGATTTAGGATAGTGCTTTTCTTCTTTTAATTTTTTGTTTTTGTTTTTTGTTCAAGTCACTATGGACTCACTCCGTCCTCTTTAGAATTTGTTTTACTGCACCTAACTTTCTTTCTTTTGTTTTCCTCATATTCTCACATAATGGTACTGTTATCTACTTCACAATAATAATAATAATAATAATAATAATAATAATAATAATAATAATAATAATAATAATAATAATAAGACTTGTGTCCTGGTAAACAAGTCTCCAAATTTCTTCGTGATTCTATTAACAGTAAAGACGATATTCTTTTATATATATAATATATATATATATATATATATATATATATATATATATATATATATATATATATATATATATATATATATATATATATATATATATATATATATATATATATATATATATATAGATATAGAGAGAGAGAGAGAGAGAGAGAGAGAGAGAGAGAGAGAGAGAGAGAGACTGATTAATCGACAGATTTAATAACATTCGAGATAAAATTCTTATCTATAGTCTCTCTCTCTCTCTCTCTCTCTCTCTCTCTCTCTCTCTCTCTCTCTCTCTCTCAGATTGAAGTGAACTCCAGGCACAATCGATTCCATTCCAGAGCAACAAAGAAACTGAAACGAGTCGAACGGAGTCGAACTTCGACGAAAAGTGGAGCCTAAGTGGATGGATCGAGACATCTCGATGAGTTCATAAGGGAGACAGATAATCGCCGATATCGGCGTCTGGGAATCATGAGAGCCTCGGAATCATAAGAGTTCAGGAATCATTAGAGTCCAGGAATCATAAGAGTCCACGAATCATTAGATTCCAGGAATCATGAGAGTTCTAGGAATCATAAGAGTCCAGGAATCATAAGAGTCCAGGAATCATAAGAATCCAGGAATCATTAGAGTCCAGGAATCATGAGAGTCCAGGAATCATAAGAGTCATGAATTATAGTAGTCTATTAATTATAGGAGTCCAGGAATCATAAGAGCCCAGGAATCATAACAGTTCAAGAATCAGGGTCAGGAATCATAAAAATCCAGGAATCAAACAGTCCAGGAATCGTTAAGTCCAGGAATCATTAGTCTAGGAATGGATAAGTCCAGGAATCAGGGTCCACGAATCATAAGTCTACGAATAACAAATGTCCAGGAATCAGGGTCCACGAATCATAAGAGTCCAGGAATCACAGAGCCAAGGAATCAGGGTCCTGGAATCGATGGGTGTAGGCAGGTGTCGTTCGTCTCAAAGTGGTGGGGCGTTGTCAATCGAAGTCGTACGAGAGAGAGAGAGAGAGAGAGAGAGAGAGAGAGAGAGAGAGAGAGAGAGAGAGAGAGAGAGAGAGAACAAAGACCATCCAAGCTAGGAGGAGTTCGAGTCGGCGCCAGGATAACGAGGAGCAAAAGGAACCGCTGTCGAGGACTTCCCTTCAGTTCTAGATCCCACAGATACACACGATCGCCTCGAATACGACACAGAAGAATCGTTGTCGATCTATTGTTACAGATCAAGGATTAGACAGATGGTTTGCGTAATGACGGATGGACTCTTCAACGATGAAGAAATGAGGTTGATTGTGGAGAGTTAGAAGCGAAACAAAACGGAAAGAGACTCTGAGGAATGTGGAACGATAAAGGAAAAGAGAAACGAGGTAGATTATGAAGAGTTAGAAGCTAAACGAGACCTAAAGAAACTTTGAACAGTGGCTATAATTTTACAGACATTTTTTGTATGTATGTATCGAGGTATCTGAAACACACTGAAATGCACGTTCAAACTCCTCTCAAACACACACACACACACACACACAGAGAGAGAGAGAGAGAGAGAGAGAGAGAGAGAGAGAGAGAAACTGCCCAAGTATGAAATGTTGGCAGGGTGGAAACCAGCATCCTGGCCGGAAGGTGGCGAACGTGCCATGAATCCCGAAGACTTGGTGCTACGGCGCCTTCGCCAGGAGTTGTGGAGAGGGGGGAGGGGTCCTGGTCTTTTTGGGGTTAGGAAAGGATGGGTAGGTGTGTGTGTGTAGAAGTCTGTCAGTCATGAGGGAAAACTACTACACTGGGACACACTACTTAGGTCTCTTATTCCCGCCATGTTGACGATTAAGTTCAGTGGGTCGTTTGTCATTATCTGATATTCATACAAGTCTCTCTCTCTCTCTCTCTCTCTCTCTCTCTCTCTCTCTCTCTCTCTCTCTCTCTCTCTCTCTCAGCCTTGTGATTTGGGTAATCGCAAAATCCCTCGCTTTCTTTCAGACTTGTCTTGCTTCGCAAAAGCTTAGGAAAGGGAACCTCTCTCTCTCTTTCTCTTACCCTTGTTTACTTTAATCTCAGTTACTGTGTTATTGTTGAGCAAACGTTCTTCGTTAAATCTGGTGACTGTTTAATTGCGTCTTTCCGTTTCAATTATATGTTTCAGTGATTCTTTATTTTTTTACATTCACATTACAATTTTTAGTACCCTATTTAACATACAGATATTTTCGTTGTTTACACGATTTATTCTACACTCTAAACTAGAGTTACCTATCTTCTTTTGAGACTTTGATTCTGCTAAGATTACATAACCATTTCTCTCGGCTATATGTCAATCTAATTTTATTTTACTTAAACTTTTAATGGTCACTCTATATTCATACTGATCTTTCGATCTTCTGGCCATCACTCTTTCATACAGGTTTTACCTTTTCACTAAATTCTTCGAGTAATTTGCTCCAGTTTTTGAAATGCTGCTTATCTTTAGTTATTTTACCCTTTCACAAAGCATCATACTATGTGTAAAAGTGTTTCCTATGTTATTTTGCTTCATATCTTATCACTACTGTCCTGTATCTCCCAATATTTCATATGTTTGCTTCAAGTATTTAATTGTACAGCCTATGTAGGATGAAGCTTGCAGTACGTAATCTATCTTCATGATGTTAACCTGTGCTTGGAGGTGCAGTCTACGTAGGATGAAGCTTACAGCATATAGCTCTCTTTATGCTGTTAATCTGTACTTAATAGTACAGCCTATGTAGGACGAAGCTTACAGCATATAGCTCTCTTTATGCTGTTAATCTGTACTTAGTGGTACCTATGAAAGATGAAGTTTACACATATAGCTCTCTTTATGCTGTTAATCTGTATTTAGTGGTACAGTCTATGTAGGACGAAGCTTACAGCATATAGTTCTCTTTATGCTGTTAATCTGTATTTAGTGGTACCTATGAAAGATGAAGTTTACAGCATATAGCTCTCTTTATGCTGTTAATCTGTACTTAGTGGTACCTATGAAAAATGAAGCTTACAGCATACAGCTCTCTTTATGCCGTTAATCTGTACTTAGCGGTACAGCCTATGTAGGGTACTGTTAATCTGTACTCAGTGGTACAGCCTATGTAGGATGAAGCTTACATTATATAGCTTTCTTTATGCTGTTAATCTATACTTGGTGGTACAGCCAATGTAGGACCAGGCTTACAGCACAAAGCTATCTTCAAGTTGTTAATCTCCATACCCGTCAAGTTTCTTATTTTCTTATCATGCAATACGATCACCTGTGCTTCGCTCACGTAAAGAAACTCCTAACCTTCTATTACTTGGTCATGTCTTCCAGTTTTTCCTATCCACCCAACTACTCCTGACGTGCTGCCTTAATCATCATGCCATCGCTGGACCCCTGAGGATCAAGAGTCCTTTTTGCCCCAAAAATTAATTCCCATTCCTCCGTGTCCTATCTTCCTCCTCTTCGACGAAATGTCGTGCGTCATGTCCGCTCATGTGACTGGCCCGGTGTGTCTCCCAATCCATTGCTTTAGTTTTTTCTGCGTGGCGCTCTCTCTCTCTCTCTCTCTCTCTCTCTCTCTCTCTCTCTCTCTCTCTCTCTCAGAGAAACCCCTGCTTTTGAATAATTATTATTATCACTGTCCTTTTACCACTTCATCGCAGATTTCATCTCTCTCTCTCTCTCTCTCGGAAAAATCCCTGCTTTTGAACAATTATTATTATCACATTGTCCCTTTACCATTTCATCTCAGATTCCGTTCTCTCTCTCCCTCTCTCTCTCTCTCTCTCTCTGAGGATATCACTGCTTCTGAATAATTATTATCATTGTCCTCTTACCACTCCATCGAAGATTTCATTCTCTCTCTCTCTCTCTCTCTCTCTCTCTCTCTCTCTCTCTCTCTCTCTCTCTCTCTCTCTCTCTCTCTCTCGCGGCATTCCTCTGTCCTCAGCAAGAGGCATTTTTCAGCTTGTCCCTCCCTGGTCCTGTGGGCCCAAAGCCATTCATCAATTGCACGAGAGCCTTCGTGAAAAAAAAGAGAGGCAAAAATGGATTAACTTTTTTTCAATGCTTTTTTTTATTTTTTTTTATCTGGGCGGAATCCACTTACACAGCGTAATTGAGGTCATTCATCTTACGAGTAATTAAGCATTTCTCTCCGTCCTATTTTACAAAAATAGGAACGAAGGCTAATTTATGGGGACTGTATAAAGAATTTATTACCCTACCAATGTATGTAGTTTAGGGTAGAATTTCAGAGAGTATTTTTTTGTTCTGATTCAAACATTGCTATACAGGGTGCATAGGTTGAAACCTTTTCCTGACACCTTGTAACACGCGAGGCGTTTCTTTTGTGCTTAGGCGCGCGTGCGCGCACAGTACGTGCGCTGCTGAACAAAAGGACTGTGCCATTGCATTGCATGACGTACGAGAAAAACTCTACAATAAAAAATCTCACGAAAACAAGAGGAAAAACAACAAGATCTGAAAGGTATCAAGTAAAATACTGAAAATCCATCCAGTTTGTCAACAACGCCAAAATACAAATGCGTTTGAATAGAGCTTGATTTCATCAATAACAATGCTGAATTATAACAGGATGTGACGTTTCCTAGTGTCAGGTTTAATACTGAGAGTTTTCTCTTGACTAAAAACTATCATGTGGAATACTCAGTTCTCCAGATATTTAAGCGAGGATTAAATTCATTCCTGCTCCCTGCTAACTTCTGAATTTCAGGTGTATCGGTTTTATTCTATATTCCCTGATGTTTGTTTATTCACCACCTTTTCCTATAACTTATCTCTCTCTCTCTCTCTCTCTCTCTCTCTCTCTCTCTCTCTCTCTCTCTCTCTCTCTCTTTCTGTGTGCAAGCAGATTTCCCTTCAGGGTCCTCTATTCCCAGATGTTTGTTTATTCTTCACCTTTTTCTATAACGTATTTCTCTCTCTCTCTCTCTTGGTAGACATCAGAGATGCCTCACACTGAGGGACCTGGGGCAACCCGAACGAACTGTAAGGTCTGTAAGTTCTGTAAGGTCTCTCTCTCTCTCTCTCTCTCTCTCTCTCTCTCTCTCTCTCTCTCTCTCTCTCTCTCTCTCTGTGTACAAGCTGATCTCCCATTGGAGACCCTCTTGGGTTTATACAGGCTGCTGATTCTGCCCATAAAGGTTTTCAGCCGACGATTTAACGAAAGAGAGGAAGAACGAAAGACGAAAGAGAAAAAGAAAGAAGGAAAACTGCGCTTAAGCAGAAGCAGCGTAATGAATCACTGTTATGGAGATGTTAACAATGCCAAACAGCAAGACGAATGTGGACTGTAGGGTCAAAAAAAAGGGGGATTAAAAAGGAGAATTAAGACGTTGCACATAAAAGGAAATGGAGGAAGGAAATCAGGAAAGAAAATACGCTGAAGTTATCGAAGTTAATGGACAGCGCTGAACAAAAAGAAAGGAGAATTAAGATACCAAATTAGGGAAGTATTGGGAGAGGAAGAAATGAAAGGATAATAAAAGAAGAGGTAAAAATGCGAGGAAACCTGGAATTTCTGATAAAACTATCTTGAGAGAGAGAGAGAGAGAGAGAGAGAGAGAGAGAGAGAGAGAGAGAGAGAGAGAGAGAGAGAGAGAGAGAGAGAGAGAGAGACTTAAATGAAGCAACGCAGCAGTAAGAAAAATAATATAATAGAGACGAGATACAAAAAGACAACTAATTAGAATACTCCTAAGGAATGCAGAAATAAAAAAAATATATAAAAAGAAAAACATATAATTGCGAGAATAGAAATCATAAAGAGAAACCTTACAAATCTATAGCCAGAAGTAGAGATGATAATATAAAACAAAATCTACAGACAGAAGTAGAGATGATAATATAAAAAAAACACACACACACACACAGGACAAAGGAAAAAAATATAAAACTAACTTTACTCTCTGGAAACATATGTCAAAAAAGCAACTGGAAAAAACCAATGAACTCGAAAAGGAACGTGGAACACGGAACGGATGAGCAGGAAGGTAATCTGACGACTCAAAAAATACGCGAACATGAGGGGGTGGGAAAACTGACTTTATAAAAACAAGAAATAATGGATGACGAAAAGAAAATATTACTCGGAGGGAACTACATCAAAAACAGAAAGAAAATACGAGGCGAAAGAGAAGATGGGGGAAACTGACTTTAAAAAAAGGAACAAACAAAAAATGACGAAAAGAAAATACTACTCGGAGGGAACTGTGACAGAAGTAGAAAGAAGGTACAAGGCAAAAGAGAGGGCGTGAGAGAAGGAGACGTAATGATTTTAGGGTTAAAAGAACACGAGACGATGACGCTGAAAGGAAACTAAGTCTCTTGGGTGGGGTCCCCAGATCAAAAGACGCCTTCCAGACGGAAGACTTAATTGTTCCATTCACGAATGATTATTAAAAAAAAAAAAAAAGACACGTCTCTGATGAACTCCAAACGAACCGACGGAAATAAAATACTAACGCTTTCCGTGCCACTGGGCGGTGAAGGTAAATAATGGCGCCGCCCCCTGGTAGATGTAAAAAATAAATATAAATTGTAGCAAGCTGGAGAAATATCATAAGAGGAAAAAGGAACTTCTCTTGACGGAAGGGTAATAAAGAACAAGAGCCCGGCATTAGCAATTAATTTCCGAGCCGTAATCGAGCAGAAAGAAAGAGCAAATTAATCGGGTCGTTTGTTTGCATATTTTCTGAATGAGAGAGAGAGAGAGAGAGAGAGAGAGAGAGAGAGAGAGAGAGAGAGAGAGAGAGAGAGAGAGAGAGAGAGAGATTCGTTCTGCTGTAACGCTGGCCGTTATCGTAAAAATTCGAATAACATAATTTCCCAGAATAAAGAAAACGCGTGTAATAACATCAGATGAGAAAGCCCTGAAACCTGGGGTGGGATTTCATCCTAAATAGAGCATTTTGAAATGGGGAAAAATGTATGCGGCAAAATGCCAATTACTGAAAGGCATTATCATAATATTGTGTTACACACTGCTTAAATCTTTTAAAGTTTTGTTTATTTTTTTATTTTTTTTTTTGACAATATGTCCTTTTCTCCATTGGATGAGTGGAGAAATTATTAGAACGGTACAATATTAGTTTTTATCTTAATGTAAAACACTGCTAGGTGGTAAGGCGGGAGTAATCCCATACCTAACAAACTATATATATAGAGAGAGAGAGAGAGAGAGAGAGAGAGAGAGAGAGAGAGAGAGAGAGAGAGAGAGAGAGAGAGAGAGAGAGAGAGAGAGGAGTTAAAAAAACGGCGTGAAATCAATTTGTATTCTTAAATAAAACCTAGCAACTTGAGAGAGAGAGAGAGAGAGAGAGAGAGAGAGAGAGAGAGAGAGAGAGAGAGAGAAAAGGCGTGAAATGAATTTGTATTCTTAAATAAAACCTAGCAACTTGAGAGAGAGAGAGAGAGAGAGAGAGAGAGAGAGAGAGAGAGAGAGAGAGAGAGAGAGAGAGAGAGAGAGAGATACATTTCAAGACACGGCGTTAACCTAAAACGTATCCTTAAAAAAATCAGGTTTTTTCTATCACTGAACATTTCGAGAAGACTTAGCAACCGAACATTATATATTTGTTACCCAAAAAAACATTCTTTGATGTAATATACAAAACAGAGGACAGAGAAAACTTGGGAGAAAAAGCTACAACAACTATTTCAGCCGGATAAGGATTCAACGGAAGAATTTCCCATAAGGGAAACCATTTTCGTCGAAAATAGCCTTTTGGGGATGGCACCACGCGTTTTGGATAAAACCAAGACTAAGCAAGAAATGACAGCCCCGACACGGAAGGATACTTCTAAAAGGCTGACTCTCTCTCTCTCTCTCTCTCTCTCTCTCTCTCTCTCTCTCTCTCTCTCTCTCTCTCTCTCTGGGGAGAACTTGTCTTTACATCTGAAGAAATAAGGCGCAGTGATCATGCAACCTTTCGCAGAGTAATTGAAATGTGGTTGGATATTACCGTAGAGTTTCTCACTTTTTTTCTGGGACGCCATTAAGAAAATTATTGTACGTTAGGTTATTCAAGTAGTAATTATTGCGTCATATTACGCCGTAAATTCCACAGATATTTTTCTATGGTATATTAAGAGAGGAAATTCTGAAAGATAGAGGTAAATTAAGTAAAAAACTTGTTTCCTTTCTGACAAGATCTTCGGAATGGTGGTATAAAATAATACTCATTTGGAGAGTGGTATAAAATAATACTCATTTGGAGAGTGGTTAAGAGTAATATTCTAAATATTACACTTGCTAATCTTCAATTGGGCAAACATTTAAAATACACACTTTTTTCAGAAGTTCAGACCCTACACCTAGTCTGCATGTGAAGGATTTATACAAATCCATCTACCATTCTTTGTGGACTATTTTAAGAAACCTTTCCTATATGCCTTTAAGATTTTAAAGTTTTTACTATATGCCTTTAAAGTTTGTCGTGTGATAGGGTTACCTAAAGGCTCCGGGAGAATCTTTGGCAGTTAGAAATGGAAAACTTCCCAAGATTCACTGGGTGTGTCCGAGGAGTTTGTCACGCCCCGAAATTGCCCAGTGCGTTAGAATCCATTTCTGAATCTCATACTTGAAGGATCTATTAATAACTGGAAAGGATTTTATTGGAGTTATAATGCTGACTGTCAGATTTCTTTAGTGTTTGTATTTTGTATATGTTAAAAAAGGACAGATTTATCAAGGCAACCAAAGTCCTGTTACGATTTTTAAGTTCGATTTTACTGAAAAAATTTCTTTTTGCCAAAATACTGCTCGTTGCTTTGAAAGCCTTTAATAGATCATTCTAAAGACAGAGAGAGAGAGAGAGAGAGAGAGAGAGAGAGAGAGAGAGAGAGAGAGAGAGAGAGAGAGAGAGAGAGAGAGAGCAATAACAACCAGTCTTCTAACGCAAGGGCAATAATGCAAGGAGGCAATGGAACGAGCTGCAAAAAAAAAAAAAAAAAAAAAAAGAACTAGGACATGAGATGCGAGCGGAAAGCACAAGTTACTTCCTCATTCTGGCGTCTTGTGCGAAAAACACCTGTAGCTCTGTTTGCCCGTCCCGTCCGCTGGTGCTTTTTTTTTTTTTTTTTTTTTACGTTCCCCCTGTATAGACACGAATTCTTAAAAAGAAAAAAAGGACTCGGCGTTCATATTTACCGGCGGGGAATGGCAATGAGGCGGAATGAAAAAAAAGCTGAAGGGAAGCAGATGAACGCGGTTGAAGATGACGTTCCATGATGAGAGAGAGAGAGAGAGAGAGAGAGAGAGAGAGAGAGAGAGAGAGAGAGAGAGAGAGAGAATCCCCCAAAAACAAGAGGAAGAGGGGTGAGAAGGAGAGAGAAAGAATAATCTTCCAAAAACCTGAGAGAGAGAGAGAGAGAGAGAGAGAGAGAGAGAGAGAGAGAGAGAGGAGAGAGAGAGAGAGAGAGAGAGAGAGAGAATCCCCAAAAACAAGAGGAAGAGGGTGAAAACAAGAGGAAGAAGGAGAGAGAAAGAATAATCTTCCAAAATGAGAGAGAGAGAGAGAGAGAGAGAGAGAGGACGCATCCTCTAAAAACATCGGACAGAAGAAGAAGAAGAAGAAGAAGAAGAAGAAGAAGAAGAGAGAGAGAGAGAGAGAGAGAGAGAGAGAGAGAGAGAGAGAGAGAGAGAGAGAGAGAGAGAGAGAGAGGACGAATCCTCTAAAAACATCGGACAGAAGAAGAAGAAGAAGAAGAAGAAGAAGAAGAAGAAGAGAGAGAGAGAGAGAGAGAGAGAGAGAGAGAGAGAGAGAGAGAGAGAGAGAGAGAGAGAGAGAACCCTCCAGAAACCTTCACGAAACACTTGGGAAAAGATGGAGAGAAACAGAGGACGACAGAAGAAGGAACAGAAGAAGCAGGCAAGACATCCGGGTGCCGAGGGAAGGAAAGAGGAAGAATATAAACCGATTTAGCTAAGGGGATTAATGTGGGAAGGACCACCGCGAATAAGGTTCCTTATGACACTCGCCTGAAGCTCGGGAATATTCCCGTTCATGGAATAAAAAAAAAATAATCCCGCACCAGCGCTTAGTATGCAATGCACGTATGTATGCGCATACATATGCATTCAGGAGAGGGAACGCTTTATTTGCGGCTGCTTATTCATGGAGATTGGGTGACGAAGAAGAGAGAGAGAGAGAGAGAGAGAGAGAGAGAGAGAGAGAGAGAGAGAGAGAGAGAGAGAGAGAGAGAGAGAGAGAGAATGTGAAGGTGTAAACATATCGGAATAAGACACGGGCATATTGTGATACTGTTTTGACTGGTGATGCTGACGAGAAGTTACACTGACTTGTTAAATACTTTAATGACAAACCTTTCCTTCACAGATTCAGGAAAAAGATGTAATAAAATTGGTTTTATCAACTGGTAATTATTATCCATTAATATACAGATATTAAATTTCCTAATCCTATATTGACGAGTAATCAATATTCAGAATTTGTATCGTACAATGTTCATTTACTAAATATATTTACGTGAAAATTCAAAGAATATTAATTAAACGTCACTAGAGGATTAAAACATTTAATGTCTGAATGTTCATATGAAAAATTGTCAGTTGATATAGCCAATATTATTACGTTTTGTTCTTGATTAAGAGAGGGAAAAATCTTTCCTTCACATAATTTTTCATATGAATATCCAAACATCAAATATTTTAATCCT
The DNA here is from genome assembly GCF_040412425.1 of Macrobrachium rosenbergii. NCBI lineage: Eukaryota > Metazoa > Arthropoda > Malacostraca > Decapoda > Palaemonidae > Macrobrachium > Macrobrachium rosenbergii. Next base: position 14,568,725 of record NC_089765.1, on the reverse strand, counting down.
CCATTGACGTCTAATCAATATTCAAAACGACATGAGCGACTTTTATTAAAACATCGTGCACCAGTCACGTGAGGGCACTAAAACAATGGCAAACTCATTTGCTAATGATACGCCAATCATGTCCGCCCTATCATCCCCTCCCACACGCCAATTAAACATTGTTAATATGATTTTAATCGTAGCTGAATGATATTCGCCCAGATGAGATCAAATATTTTATAATAATGTTGTCCTGCCCTTTTAGGTAATCTGACAGTCGTTAGATTGGATAAAATACGTCTGTTTACACACACACACACACACACACACACACACACACATATATATATATATATATATATATATATATATATATATATATATATATATATATATATATTATTCCTCGTTTTACTTTAGGCAAATTATTAGAATTTTTCTAAAGTAATGAACGGAAGAAATTCAACTTCATTTTGTTGTACCTTGTACATTTACAATAACGTTGCTTCTAAGAATAAAAAAAAAATAAATAAATAAATAACAAATAAATAAATAAAAGAGGAAAAGGAGGCGAATCTAAAATAAGACACAAAATGAAGAATAAATCAACACACATAAATGAAATGATTCTCTTAATACCACTAAGCGTTGAGAGATGTACGCTCGTCTATAGGACGAGAGAGAGAGAGAGAGAGAGAGAGAGAGAGAGAGAGAGAGAGAGAGAGAGAGAGAGAGAGAGAGAGAGAGAGAGAGAGAGGAACCCTAAACTGTCTCTCTCTTTAAAAGTCCGACTACGCTGAAGCGTTCGAGGTCGACCTAATGAGATAAACGAACTTAACTTCACCTTAAACCTAATCCTGCCACGCATGCGCAGACACACTCGCCTTTTAGAACTTTCTGCTTAATAAACATTCTCTCTCTCTCTCTCTCTCTCTCTCTCTCCGAGTGGTACGCAGACTCACCTTTTAGCACCTTTTCTCTCTCTCTCTCTCTCTCTTTATATATATACGAGTATTTACTAATCATGAAAGACAAAAATAACAACGTATTCGAGAGAAGGTCTCTCTCTCTCTCTCTCTCTCTCTCTCTCTCTCTCTGTTTTAAAGATTTAAAGACTTGTCATGAAACAAACAAAAAAAAGCACAACTTATTCGAGAGAAGGTCTCTCTCTCTCTCTCTCTCTCTCTCTCTCTCTCTCTGTGCTTAACTATGCCTTATCAACAAGGCCACTAAATGAAACGACGAGTATCAAGAGCTTTGAGCAAGAATGAGAAATGAGTCATAAATTGCACAAAATGGCTTCTCTCCCTTGACTTATCGCTCAAGTGAGACTTTCTTTTCTCCTTTCTTTTCTTCTCCATTGCCTTTACGGAGAAAGGAATTGGGAGGGGGAGGGGGAGAGAAAGGGGAGGTGTAGTGGAGACTGTGGTTTGCAAAATGTTCAGGACGAAGGGAAAGCGTAAACGATTATTTGGCTTTCTTTATAAAGCAACGATTTAAGAGAAAGTTAAGTATAATGAGAGGTTAGAAAGCATCCACGCGTATTTAACCCTCTTTATAGAGCAAAAATTAAGAGAAAGTTAAGTATAATCAAGCGTTTAACTTTCTTTATAAAACGAAGAATTAAGAGAAAGTCGCGTATTATAGAAAGTTGGTAAGCGTCTAGGTGTATTTAACTTTCTATATAAAGCAAAGAATTAAGAGAAAGTTAAGTATAATCAAGTGTTTAACTTTCTTTATAAAACAGACTTAAGAGAAAGTCAAGCATTATAATTAGTTGGAAAGCTCCTACGTGTATTTAACTTTCTATATAAAGCAAAGAATTAAGAGAAAGTTAAGTATAATAAGTGTTTAACTTTCTTTATAAAACAGAGTTAAGAGAAAGTCAAGCATTATAATTAGTTGGAAAGCTCCTACGTGTATTTAACTTTCTATATAAAGCAAAGAATTAATAGAAAGTTAAGTATAATAAGTGTTCAACTTTCTTTAAGAAACAAAGAATTCAGAGAAAGTCGTGCATTACAAGAAGTTGGATTCAACTTTCTATATAAAGCGAAGAATTAAGAGAAAGTCTCGCATAAAGAGAGGTCTGGGACATTCCAGGCATAAATATTAGACAAGAAATTATCATCTGTTCAGCAAAAAGGGTCAAAGCTTCATCAAGAGTTCATTAAGAAAGGGTAATTTGTAATTAACATACGGGGCCAGAGGTAACATCAACATCAAGGATAATCAACAACTTACAAAGACAGTAAACACAATGAATAATGTATATACAAAAAAGAAAACAAATAAACTTCTCCATCACTCGAAAAACACATAAATACTGAAATAGTAGTTGCTGATAAAATGGAAAAAGAGAGAAGGATTTAAATACAAAGAAAAGATATGTGACGTTTTCTGACTTTTCTTTTAAAAAAGTGGAAGAAAAATCCTAAGGCTGATTGCTTCATGATCAGTCGTATCGCCGTAGGTATTAATTAGATGTTGTAGATGTTATGTAATGGTGAAAGCAATAAACTGTTGCTTGGTTAAAGGGGATATGAATTTGATTATATAAATAAATTTATAATATATATATATATATATATATATATATATATACATATTTATAATATAAATTCATATCCCTTTAACCAAACAATACGCTATTGTTTTCACTAATGCGTTACGTACGTATGTATGTATATGTTTGTATGTGTATATAGATACATACATACATACATACATATATATACAGTACGCTATTGTTTTCACTACTGCGTTATGTATGTATGTATGTATGTATATGTGTGTATGTTTGTATGTGTATATAGATACATACATACATACATACACAAACACACACATATATATATATATATATATATATATATATATATATATATATATATATATATATATATATATATATATATATATATACACTACTTATTATGAAAACAAGAAGGAACATTTATATAAGTGAAACATGCTCTTGTTCAATATATATACTTCTACGAAACCTCAGCCACCCATTTAATTAAAAAGATACAGTTATACTGTACATGTAATTCTCGTATGGAACAATGAGAGCTATATATTTTCCACTCCGTACCTCAAAAAATGAAGATATATCCTGACATTTCTGTACATAAATCTCTCTCGCAGTTGTCACAGCAATAAAATATATAAATAAATAAATAAATACATAAATATACATTTAAATAAATAAATAAAATAAAAATAAATAAATGTACAAAAAACCCTCTTAGTGAACTTTCACACCCAGAACTCCAATTCGCCCCTTCAAAATACAGTTTCCTCCATTTGGTGAGAAGCCTACGTCAATATTTCAGCTGAGAGTATTACATCCGGACAGCTCTGTTGATGACGTTGACGCAAAGCGGTCCATTCGAACCCCCCCCCCCCCCCAACACACAAACACCCATCCCCCCCCCCTCCCCTTTCCTTTTCACAAACGACACTCTTACACTGCAGATTCAGTTCCCTCCATATAAATCTCCCATATTCTTTTAATGGCCACTAAATTCGTTTCTACTCCTCTAGTCTATTAGAAAGTGATTATTATTATTACTCAGATGAACCCTATTCATAGGGAACAATCCCACCATAGGGGCCATTGACTTGAAATTCAAACTTCCAGAGAATGTGGTGGCGTTCATTCGAAAGAATTAATAGAAGGTAATGGAAAATAAAGAGAGAAGAGATCGGTTATTAGAAAAAGATGAATTAAGAAATAAATAAGTAAATAAATATATAAAAACAAGTAAATTATTAAAATACAAGGAGAATTATACGAGATATTCCAGCATTGCACATTCTTCAACTTTGAACTTCTGAAAATTAATAGATGGGATTGGATCAGACAAAAATTGATTTTGTTAAAGTGCTAATCTGATCATTCGTTTTAAAGCTTGGGGGCATTTTAGGCTTTCTAGTTATATTTAAGATACATAAATATTGTCTTGTATTAAGGCAAAAACAGAAAACAGGCCGCACAATATTACGGACAAATGATAAATCTCTCACTTAGTGAAGCTAGACTTTTCCCCAACTTCTTGCCGGCTTTAAATAATTTTTAAAAAATCACTTAATCATCACTGGTTTATGGGTAATCCTGTTCTCCTGTGAATATAGTTTAGGATATTCTCTGTAACATATAAGTTCCTAGTCTTCCTCAAAAATGTTGAGAAAACGAGATATGCTAAGTTCGATTTTTCTCGTTCTACTTCCCTTTTTACGTTTAAAAAGTGTAATACTTTTTTCTTCCAATTCAAAAAAAAAAAAAATTAATATTTCTCTCTCTCTCTCTCTCTCTCTCTCTCTCTCTCTCTCTCTCTCTCTCTCGTTGTACATCCATTTTACGTCTAAAAATCTAAACAATGTCATGATTTTTTCTACCAACTTTAAACAACAAAACCTAATCTCTCTCTCTCTCTCTCTCTCTCTCTCTCTCTCTCTCTCTCTCTCTCTCACATACTTCCAGTTTACGTCTCAAAATCTAAACAGTGTTATGATTTTTTCTTCCTACTTTAAACCAATAAACCTATTTCTCTCTCTCTCTCTCTCTCTTTATACTTCCATTTTACGTCTCAAAATCTAAACAATGATTCTTTTTTCCAGCTTGAAACCTATAAACCTAATATCTCTCTCTCCACCCCGAGGTAAAATAAAGCCTTTTATCACTCGAAATGACAAGCAAATGTAACCCATTAAATCTCCCCCCTCCATATCTACACGAAAGCATCTCTCAGCCTCACCAAACACCGTACATAAACGAAGCAGACTCAACGCACCAAAGACCCAGCTTTAATGACAAAACGCTTATTTCTGCGAAGCAAGAATCACAAACTTTGAATTTTGCTGTTATAGTTTGCCAGTTCCATTGCTACCACCCCCCCGCCCCCGGAAGCAAAGAGTAATCAAACTTTATACACAGTCTAATTGAACTTTCGCCTTAATAGGTAATCGAAGTTGGGTTTGGAATATCGGTGAAGTTTGCTGACTTCCTACGGGATATAACGATGGTTATAAAGAAGCATATACAAGTATACCTTAGTTTAACCAGACCACTGAGCTGATTAACAGCTCTCCTACGGCTGGCCCGAAGGATTAGACTTATTTTACGTGGCTAAGGACCAACTGGTTACCTAGCAATGGGACCTATAGCTTATTGTGGAATCCGAACCACATTATACCGAGAAATGAATTTCTATCACCAGAAATAAAATTCCTCAAATTCTTCATTGGCCGGCCGGAGACTCGAACGCGGGCCCAGCAGACTGCTAGCCGAGAACTATACCGACCCGTCCAACGAGGAACTAGGAAGCATATAGCGATGGATATAACGACGATGTGCCAAAGGCCAAGTGCTATGGTCTATGAGGTCATTCAGCACTGAATGGGAAATTGAGAGTAAATGGTTTGAAAGGCGTAACAGGAGGAAAACCTGGCAGTTGCACTATGAAACAATTGTTAAAAGAGGGTGGAAAGTGAGATGGAAGAAAGAATATAAACGGAGGGACAGTAAAAGGAATGAAAGGGGTTGCAGCTATGGGCCGAAGGGACGCTGCAAAGAACCTTAAGTAATTCCCACAGTTTTTCGATGTGCTACAGAGAGAGAGAGAGAGAGAGAGAGAGAGAGAGAGAGAGAGAGAGAGAGAGAGAGAGAGAGAGAGAGAGAGAGAGTACAAGACGGTGAAAAGAGAGAGTTAGAGTGGTTGGACAGCAAGATGCAGAGACCCAGAAAATGAAGTACAATGATCTAAAGGTGGAACTGGGATAAAACCCCACACTTTCACTAAGAAGGAACAATTAGAGGAGCTGACAGCAAGATTAAAGAAAGGAAGCTAGTAGACTTGAGGTAAAGTAAAAGGCTAAAAAAGTGGGTACAGTTATGGTCCGAAAATACGCTGCAAACGCCCTTTAATAATGCCTACAGTGCACCACGTGAAGCGTACCCCCTAAGGAGTCACACGTTTTCTTGCTTTAGCAAAACGTGAAAACGCTTTGGTCTCGTTCAGTGAGCCACAGAATCAAGAGCTACTAAATGAACGCCCCCTTTCTTCAAAAATGGAAGCCGCTACTTTCTTCTCCATATTACCAAATAACCCGACTGTACAACCTTGCCACAGCAATACCCTCCTTTCGTTAATTAACCTCTGCTCGAAATGAAATCTTAACAAGAATCAGATTTCCCAGGGTTCGTTTTTAATAAGCCACCACACGCAGCGGCTCGGAAAGAAGTCTTATGTATTCGGGGCACAAAGGACGCTCCGAAACAGAAGGTGAATGCTTAATTCGGCCAGTGGTTGTAATTAGAGATGTTCTGTAGCCTTCGCTTTCCTGGTCAATGGAAGTTCAACACGAAAGAGGTTGCCGAAGGAAACGTACTCTCATTTCATTTGTTTCTCGGAGAATGTTAATGAGAGCTGAATAGTACGCGTCTTTTGTTTTTTCAAAGAATGTTAAATTAATGAGAGCTGAATAATTCGTGTCTTTTGTTTTTCAAAGAATGTTAGTGAGAGCTGAAAAATGCGACTCTTTTGTTTTACTAAATTAATGAGAGCTGAGAAATGCGTCTTTTTTGTTTTTCACAGAATGTAAAATTAATGACAGCTGAATAATACACGTCTTTTGTTTTCAAAAGAATGTTAAAGACAGTTGAATAAAACGTGTCTTTTGTTTTCCAGAGAATGTTCATGACAGTTGAATTATACACGACTTTTGTTTTTCAAAGAATATTAATGACATGCCTTTCGTTTTTCAAAGAATATTTGACAGTTGAATAAAACATGTTTTTGTTTTTCAAAGAATACTAAATTAATGTCAGCTGAAAAAATACGTCTCTTTTCTTCCAAAGAATGTTAAATTAATGGAGATGAAAAATAAGCCCCTTTCGTTTTTCAAAAAATATTAAATTAATGAGTGCTTGAAAATAATCTATTGCAGACTATTTTCTCAACTTATGGATTATTTTCAAACAAACTCAGTTATAAACTTCGTTTCTGAGAAAATTGGCTGTAAAAAACCCAAAAGTTCCATTTCAATTTCAAGCATAAGTTTAGATGACAATACCTGAAAAGCCATCTTAGGTATAACCTGCTTATAATGTATCAATATATGAGAATGTTTTTATTCTATTTATATTATAACAAAATATGAGAATCTTACTCACACCTATAATTTAACGAGATGTCAGAAATTTATTTATATTTATGTCTATTAAACCCTTGAAAATAATTTCTAATATTTTATTTCTAAACCGTATAAATATTTTTTAATATAACATAAAGCATGCCAATAAATATATTAAACATTCATGCTAACTTCTATAAGTACCTATAACCACCTGCTTTTAGTATAGATTATCATAACTAAATTTTAAAAATATCTCTTTATCATTTTATAATTAGCGAATATCTTTTCATGACAAGTTACCGGATTTTTTGATTCTTGCAAAATTCAACATTCACTTCAACCTCCAATTACCTTAATTTTATCTTATTTCAACACAGAGCTATAAAGTAAAGCTATTCAGCTTTTCACTGACACCAAAGCCAGTATCCTAAGGTGAAAACCGACTTTACAAAGAGAGTGATCAAAGGGAATTGTTTATAATCTCAAATTAGGTCAACAAGAGGCGAGAGGGCCATAGTTACACGCCACAAAGAAGAATGAATATATGGGTACACATTGAGCCAAACAGAGTGAAGAGTATTTAATTCTAAGTTATGAGAAACTGATGGGATTCAACTTGCTTTAGGAATTTCTTCTTCAATAGGACATTTGTGATTTGGATTCACATACACACACAAACAAATATATATACTGTATATGATTTTAAAATCACAGGATATATATTTTATATATATATATATATATATATATATATATATATATATATATATATATATATATATATATATATATATATATATATATATATATAATATAAATTTCTGACTCACATCGGGATCGAACCCAGGTCTCTCAAATGAAAGGCATGGGCGCTGCCACCTTGAGTCAGAAATGAGGAGACCACCTGAGTTCGATGCTCACGAAGTGAATTAGTTCCAAATACGTGTGTGTGTGTAATGTGTTGTGTGTGTGTGTGTGTGTGTGTGTGTGTGTGTGTGTGAGAGAGAGAGAGAGAGAGAGAGAGAGAGAGAGAGAGAGAGAGAGAGAGAGAGCAAACCACAAAACACCCACGGCCCCAGTGCTTCCCCCCGTCAATAAATAAAATGACGTTTGATTAACTGCGGGCCGGTTGGAGAGAGAGAGAGAGAGAGAGAGAGAGAGAGAGAGAGAGAGAGAGAGAGAGAGAGAGAGAGAGGCATGCTATTAAATTATGCAGGGACTGTCGTATTAACGGAGTGATGTTGTTTTACAGGGAAATTGCTCTGTCCCTGTAAAGAAAGCAACGCACCCGTTTAATATTCATTCAATATTTTAATATTAAGTTTGATATTTTAATATTTCAATTTTCCTTCCGTCGTTCGAGTTCGTTGGGCGTCTACCGCGAATTCGGGCGAAAGGACGTGATTGATAGAGAGAGAGAGAGAGAGAGAGAGAGACTGCTTTTATTCTCTTCATCACTTTCTAATTATTAACTGTTTCTGATGTCGGGTCAAGTTGTATATCTATGATCAACTTGGTTTTGGTACTGCATAAATTATAAGATATTCTATTGCCTTTTATTTTATCTGTGCAGGTAATGACTGTTTTGGTTAGAAATGAGAATTCCTAGGACTTTTTTCCTGCTATTTTTACAAGTGCTTCGAAAATCTTTTAATATGAATTATCAAAGTGAAAATAATAAAATATTCTATTATTCTATTACCTATTATTTTGTCTGAGCAGATAATGACTGTTTTGGTTAAAAATGAGAAACTTAAAACTTTTTTCGTGCTATTTTTACGACAAGTGCTTCGAAAATCTTTATTAAAAACATCAAAGTAAAAATAATTAAATATTCTATTAACTATTATTTTATCTCCGCAGATAATGACTGTTTTGGTTAAAGATGAGAAATCTTAAGAATTACTTTTGTTCTTTCAAGTACGTTATGAGCTCTTTCCTCCCAAACCATCAATTTTCCTGCAATATTTTCACTCCCCAAATCCGCCTTTCCAAAATCTTATGTAAATGCCATTAATTTTTTCCTGGACATATATTCCAGACTGACGCTAAACTTTTTTCCATGAAAATTTTTTTCAGAAATTTATTTTTTATCAGGATTTTTTATTTATTCATTTTTACTTTTACTCGTTATAGTCACATACAATCATCAATGTTTAAGGGAACATTATATCACAATCAAGAAATGTATGCAGGGAAAGAGGCATTCAATCCTACACCCCATCAAGAAAATGTATGCAGGGAAAGGCCATTCAATCCTACACCTCATCAAGAAAATGTATGCAGGGAAAGAGGCATTCAATCCTACACCTCATCAAGAAAATGTATGCAGGGAAAGGCCATTCAATCCTACACCCCATCAAGAAATGTATACAGGGAAAGAGGCATTCAATCCTACACCCCATCAAGAAATGTATGCAGGGAAAGAAGCATTCAATCCTACACCTCATCAAGAAATGTATGCAGGGAAAGAAGCATTCAATCCTACACCTCATCAAGAAAACGCATGCAGGAAAGAGACATTCAATCCTAAACCTCATCAAGAAATGTATGCAGGGAAAGAGGCATTCAATCCTACACCCCATCAAGAAAATGTACACAGGAAAAAGGCATTCAATCCTAAATCTCATTATTACAAAGTCGAAAACAAAACTCGCCGTACCGAAGTGCGTAGAGAGGGGTTATTTATAAAAACTCTACCAAAATCCAGATTTAAAATCAATCTGGAAGTAACAGGGTTTAAATGCTTGCGTCATCAGCTACCATCACAAGCATTCCAATCA
>NC_089765.1:14531320-14556320 GCF_040412425.1 Macrobrachium rosenbergii | reverse complement strand
ACTTCTCTAATATATATATATATATATATATATATATATATATATATATATATATATATATATATATATATATATATATATATATATATATTACAAGACAAATCCATTTAATCTCCATACCTTTATGCATGTATATATGTATGTATGCATGTATGTACACATGCATGTATGTTTCTATACATTTATAATCCTCTCCATATTCCTAAAAGCGTCCCCAAAACAACTTCTCCTAAGCAAACAAAATAAGCGTACCATTACACGACCGCCAAACAGCCCTGTCATCCTGCGTCCTGCATAGATAATGCGGTTAATATCTCAGTATTAATAACCCCAAAACTGGCTAATTTAGTGGTCCTGGTTCCGTCGCGTCATGCAATGTTACTGTTAGGGAGAATGCTTTTCGCTGGTCGATTTTATTTAGGAGTTTTACGAAAGGTTTGTGAACTTATAAACGGATCCATAATGCGTGTGGGAGAGAGTTCTATTCGAGATGAAACTTTGTATATTATATTGAAAAAAAAAAAAATATGTATAGTGATTTGTGACAGCGGTAATCTATCGAAATTTTAGCGATATATATATATATATATATATATATATATATATATATATATATATATATATATATATATATATATATATATATATATATATATATATATATATGTAACACATACACATATAAATGTATGCATGTGTATATATGATATATACATACTTTCTCTTTCAGTTTTAGTGGTCAGGGTCTGTGCATATGTACACACACACACACACACACACACACACATATATATATATATATATATATATATATATATATATATATATATATATATATATATATAATATATAATATATATATAAACTCACTTATAGCAAGTCTTCCCGGCCACCTTACGCGAAAAATGAAAGCCTTATACTTAAGCCTACGCTCACTGCAGTTCCAAACACAGCTAAAATCTCTGACGAAAAAAAAAAGTCACCAACTTCTAAGACGGGAAGAACCCACCCGCATATTTGTCCCGAGTTGCGCGCATATATTTCAGGGCAATGGATCTACCGAGACCCTCTCTTTGCCTACGCGACACACAGGCTGATTAATGTGAAGTCGATACGGACTCCCAGTCAGGTACAAGAAGCCCCAGAGAGTAATTTAAGAGTTCTGTTGTAGAAAACTGGACGATTTGGAAGAAAAACACTATGGCTGCAGAGAACAGTTCTTGATTTGAGGGAAATGGTAGATTTTATAGCTGGCTGTTTCTTGGCCAACTTTATAAATGGCTTTGTCCGGTGGGCTTTAGAACAGTGCGAAGTGGGCACTGTCACGCTCATTAAATTATTATTATTATTACTATTTATTATTATTATTCACAGGGGCCACTGAATTAAAATTTAAGGGGCCACTGAGTTAAATTATTTTAGCTTATTATTATTACTATTATTATTATTATTATTATTCACAAGCCCACAGGGGCCACTGAGTTAAAATTCAAGCTTCCATAGGATATTATTATTATTATTATTATTATTATTATTATTATTAAAATTTATTATAGGATATTATTATTATTATTATTATATTATTCACAAGTCCACAGGGGCCACCGAGTTAAAATTTAAGCTTCCATAGGATGTTATTATTATTATTATTATTATTATTATTATTATTATTATTATTATTATTATTATTATTCACAAACCACAGGGACCACTGACTTGAAATTGACTCCAAAGAATATTATTATATTAATTTATTATTATTATTATTATTAAAGAATATTATTATTATTATTATTATTATTATCCACAAGCCCACAGGGACCACTGACTTGAAAAATTCAAAGAATATCTATTATTATTATTATTATTCCAAATTAATATTATTATTATTAAGAAGATAAACCTTATTCATATAAAACAAGCCCACCAAAGGGGCCACTGACTTCAATATCAAGCCTCCAAAGAATATCACGGTGTTCAGTATAAAGAAGTAACAGAAGGTAAGGTAAAAGAATAAGCAAAGAGAAATACCCATAAGAAGAATAAAACCGAGAAACAGAAGCAGAAACAGTCATATTTAATGAAAGCAGACTGACCTTCAAATGACAAGGTCCTCCAGTGTCAAGTCTGACATCAAAGTCACGATAAATTTACCGAGCGCGAGAATTTTCATTCCAGGGTGTAACGTTGCTGTGGATATTAAATCATACGTACCCAGGTCATCGGAAAATAATGATATCAGTTTTAATATTTTTGATATTGAAGAGTTATATGTCAAGGAATCACTATGGCCAGACTACCAAAGGGTTTCATAACAGAACGATCTGAAGTATTTCTAGTACCTAAGTATAAACTACAATGCCTCCTTACACAAATGGACAGTAAGATTCAGAAGGTGTAGAAGGTAAGGTCTCTTTTCAATTAACATTTTATCCAATATAACTGCTCTGAAAATACTACAAAGGAAGAGATTTTCAAGAAGAAGAAGCCATGAGATCATCTACCTTATGTTAAGCAGTCAAAAAAAAAAGTAAAAACAAAGGGTTGATCAATGCCAGAGGTCAAAGATTCTACGAAAAAATGTTTCATCCAGTCAACATTTTATCCAATATAACTGCTCAGAAAATACTAAAAAGGAAGAGATTTTCAAGAAGAAGAAGAAGAAGAAGAAGCCACGAACTCATCTACCTAATGTCTGGGAGTTCATAAAAAAGTGAAAACAAAGGGTTGATCGATGACAGAGGTTAAGATTCCAGAAAAAAAAAATGTCGAGTGTCCTCGATAATATTGATAGAAGGGGCTTGCCAGCTCTCAGAGACCCCAAAAGTCTTCATATACACCCGGGGGTCATTTTTCCCTCATCTCAGAGAGCAATTTGTTATCTTGAATCATCTCAGAGAACATTATAACCTTACAGGATATTCTTGGATAAAGCAAGACTGTTTAACGTTGAGCCTGGAGAGAGAGAGAGAGAGAGAGAGAGAGAGAGAGAGAGAGAGAGAGAGAGAGAGAGAGAGAGAGAGAGAGAGAGAGAACGTTATAACCTTACGGTTCCTTCTTGAATAGAGCAAGACTGCTTAACGCTGAGTCTGGCGAGAGAGAGAGAGAGAGAGAGAGAGAGAGAGAGAGAGAGAGAGAGAGAGAGAGAGAGAGAGAGAGGAAAGGTGTCCCAGGGGACCACACAAACACAAGTACACACATTCCCGGCGTCCATAATTAAGATTGAAAGCGCATTCCCCCAGTAATCGCGACGTGATGAGAATTTAGTCAAACCGCCGTCTCATTGATGTATGAAGGCATGAAGGAATGTCGTCATGCGCGCTTGGGCGAGACTGGAAAGGCCTCATTGCTCGCTGCTCGAGTCCTGGAAGACCTTTAGACCTTCACTGCTCGTCCCTCGAAAGATGTGTGGCCTCGAGACTGACTTGGTAATGAAGGCCAGGGAACACCTTGAAAGAGGTCCTCTTTCGGCTATAGTCGAACCTTGAGATGAAGCAGTATCAATCTCTCTCTCTCTCTCTCTCTCTCTCTCATTTCATGTATTACTAAACAGTTAATGGTTTGTTTTATTCACTTGCATTAGATTTCACTTCCACCTCTTTTCCTCCATCCTTAAATCCTCTCTCTCTCTCTCTCTCTCTCTCTCTCTCTCTCTCTCTCTCTCTCTCTGTCGAAAATATCATAAGAGAAATTATGTAGTAACACCACTTCATATCTTTAAAAGTATTTTACGCATCTCTCTCTCTCTCTGTGTCGAAAATAACATCATAAGAGAAATTATGTAGCAACACCACTTCATATCTTTAAAAGTATTTTACGCATCTCTCTCTCTCTCTCTCTCTCTCTGTCGAAAATAACATCATAAGAGAAAGTATGTAGCAACACCACTACATATCTTTGAAAGTACTTTACGCATCCCTCTCTCTCTCTCTCTCTCTCTCTCTCTCTCTCTCTCTCTCTCTCTCTCTCTCTCTCTCTCTCTCTCTCTGTCGAAAATAACATCATAAGAGAAATTATGTAGCAACACCACTTCATATCTTTAAAAGTATTTTACGCATCTCTCTCTCTCTTTCTGTCGAAATTAACACAATAAAAGAAATTAGGAAGTAACACCACTTCGTATCTTTGAAAGCACTTTACGCATCTCTCTCTCTCTTTCTCTCTCTCTAACCCATTATTCCCCGTCTCCCATCCTTTCATCCCTTCCCTCCTAATCCCCGCGATCTTTCATCACATATTATCCCTTCGCCCGGCCACTTCCAAATCCCGCTTCCCAATACGCCCACTTTCTTATTTGTGTCTCTATTTCTTTACAGAGATCATCTTTTCTCTCGCCAAGGGAGAGAGAGAGAGAGAGAGAGAGAGAGAGAGAGAGAGAGAGAGAGAGAGAGAGTAACAGAGATTGGATAAAATACATTTGGCAAAGAGAAGGACAGATTGATACCAGAATTGGGATAAAATAAATTTACCAGAGAGAGAGAGAGAGAGAGAGAGAGAGAGAGAGAGAGAGAGAGAGAGAGAGAGAGAGAGATAACAGAACTTGGATAAAATATATTTAGCTGTGAAAGAGAGAGAAAAAAAGAGATTGGTAACAGAATTGGGATAAAATAAATTTAGAGAGAGAGAGAGAGAGAACATAATTTGGATAAAATATATTTAGCAGTGAGAGAGAAAAAAGATTGGTAACAGAACTGGGATAAAATAAATTTACCAAAGAGAGAGAGAGAGAGAGGGCGTTAGGGTGTCTGGTCTAGCCTTCCCTTTTGCGCTGTTATTGTTCTAGTCCTGTGACCGACCGAATCTCAGAGCGAATCAATCACTCCCTTCCTTAGAAACATCCAATTCATCTTCCGCGACGTCTGCCGATGGAGTTGAGTTGAGTTCCTGCTCTCTCTCTCTCTCTACATGTCTGTTGAATGTATTTCGTCCCAATTCTGTTACCAATTTCTCCCTCTTCCGAATGTATTTCATCCAATTTCTGTGGTTAATCTCTCTCTCTCTGGTTAACGTAGTTCTGTTATCAATTAATCTGTCTCTCTCTCTCGCTGCTAAATGTATTTTATCTCAATTCAGTTGTCTCTCTCTCTCTCTCTCTGGTATATATATTTTATCCCAATTCCATTTTCCTCTCTCTCTCTCTCTCTCTCTCTGTCTGTCTGTCTATCTCTCCCTGTTCAATGTAGTTCTGTTATCAATCACTCTGTCTCTCTCTCTCGCTCCTACATGTAGTTTATCTCAATTCAGTTCTCTCTCTCTCTCTCTCTCTCTGGTAAATATATTTCATCCCAATTCCCTTTTCATATCTTTTTCTTTTGCGTTTTCCCTTTTTATCAATCTCCCTTCCTTGGAGTTTTCGCGTGAATCTTTTTCACTTGTCATAATTTGTCTCATCTTGTCTCGAAGAAATACACCATTTCTCTTTGCGTAGATTTGTCCCTTTTCCGTGGGGTAGTATCGAGTGAATAAAAGTTTATGACCCGCCTTGTGGGTTGATTGGAAACGTTTGCTTAGTTCCTCTTGGTCATGACCCGCCTCGAGGGCTTATTCGAAACGTTTGCTTAGTTTATATTCGTTATGACCCAACTTGAAAGCTGATTCAAAATGTTTCCTTCGCTTCTCTTCATTATGAACCACCATGAGAGCTCATTCAAAACGTTTCCTTTGTTCCTATTCATTATGACCCAACGTGACAGCTCATTCAAAACGTTTGCTTCGTTCCTGTTCATCATGACCCAACATGACAGCTCTTTCAAAACGTTTCCTTGGTTTCTCTCCATTATATCACACCCTAACAGCTGATTCAAAACGTTCGCTTGTTCCTCTTCGTCATAACACAGGGCCGATTGCAAAAGTTCCCTACGTCTCCTGTCGTCAAGATCCACCCTGGGAGCCGACTCCAAACGTTTCTCTTCCTCAAGACCCCAATGAAAGCCGATTCCAAACGTTTCCCTTCGTCAAAACCCCCAATGAAAGGAGATTCCAAATCTTCAAGACCCACCCTGACAGCTGGCTCCAAACGTTTCTCCTCGTCAAGACCCGCCCTGAGAGCTGATTCCAAACGTTTCTCTTCGTCAAGACCCCAAATGAAAGCCGATTCGAAACGTTTCCCTTCGTCAAGACCCCAATGAAAGGAGATTCCAAACGTTTCTCCTCGTCAAGACCCACCCTGAGAGCTGACTCCAAACGTTTCACTTCGTCAAGACCCCCAATGAAAGGAGATTCCAAACGTTTCTCTTCGTCAAGACCCCCAATGAAAGGAGATTCCAAACGTTTCCTTCGCTTGTTTCCATAACGGCCCTCCTCTAAGGGCTGAGGTCATCGACTCTGACCAGTGTATGAATCTAACCTTAAGAGAGAGGCGATAAAAATGCGATGCCTTTCTTTCTCGGGGAAGACGCGCGTCCGGGGGAAAAATAATGAGGACGATAAATAAGGGGAGAATAATTAATCCCGGATTATTGGCTTTTCAAAAGGGAGACGGGGATGACGCAATCTGCGATAATAACATATTGGTTCGATTATTCATTCTTTCTCACTCTCTCTCTCTCTCTCTTCTCGTCCCCCCTCTCTCGATAACTGTTTTCCTATCTGTTTCTCAATCTGTCAATCTTTTTTTTTTTTACTCCATCGTAATATATCTCTCTCTCTCTCGTTACATCTCTATTCTCTCTCTTTCTCTAATATTCTGTCCTTTTCTTTCTCTCTTTAAATATCTATGTCTTTCTCTTCTCTCTCTCTCTCTCTCGCTCGAGCTATTTATCAATATATATATCAAGCTATCATTCTATCTCTCTCTCTCTCTCTCTTTTTCTTGAAATTAGCATTTTACGAGGTTTGTGAACATAAGTGCACATATTTCAAAGTATTTATTCTCTCTCTCTCTCTCTCTCCTCCGCCGGAGTGTAATTTAAGACAATCTGGAACAGACGCGACTTATAAAATATGAATATCGGATCAGTCGCTGCATTTGTTCCGTTATTTTTCGGGCGAAAGCTTTCATCTATCTTGCGTATCATTAGGGCCGATCGATTTGTCATAAATCTGGCATGGAGTTCTCGCAGTCAATAAACTTGGCAGAGAGAGAGAGAGAGAGAGAGAGAGAGAGAGAGATAAATACTTTGAGATACGTGCACTGATTTTCACAAACCCCGTAATATGTTAATTTTGAGAGAGAGAGAGAGAGAGAGAGAGAGAGAGAGAGAGAGAGAGAGAGAGAGAGAGAGAGAGAGAGAGAGGTACATTGAAAGATGAACAGTTATGTTACTACAGACATTTCCCTCTCATGTTAACAGAGAGTTAGAGAGAGAGAGAGAGAGAGAGAGAGAGAGAGATACTTTGAGATACGTGCACTGTTGTTCACAAACCCCATAATATGTTAAGAGAGAGAGAGAGAGAGAGAGAGAGAGAGAGAGAGAGAGAGAGAGAAATACTTTGAAATACATGCACGGATGTTCACAAACCCCAAAAATATTCTAATTTAAGAGAGAGAGAGAGAGAGAGAGAGAGAGAGAGAGAGAGATTCAGAGAGAGAGAGAGAGAGAGAGAGAGAGAGAGAGAGAGAGAGAGAGAAGATAGGTACTTTGAAAGATGAACAGTTATGTTACTACAGACATTTCCCTCTCCATGTTAACAGAGAGAGAGAGAGAGAGAGAGAGAGAGAGAGAGAGAGAGAGAGAGAGAGATACTTTGAGATACGTGCACTGTTGTTCACAAACCCCATAATATGTTAATTTTGAGAGAGAGAGAGAGAGAGAGAGAGAGAGAGAGAGAGAGAGAAATACTTTGAAATACATGCACGGATGTTCACAAACCCCAAAAATATGCTAATTTCAAGAGAGAGAGAGAGAGAGAGAGAGAGAGAGAGAGAGAGAGAGAGAGAGAGAGAGAGAGAGAGTACTCTTTTTATACAAAAGACACCTAAAACTACAAGTCAACAGCAACTGCTGTTCCATATTCATGGAAACAATTCTCTACTGTGAGACTCGCAACATACTGTATCTTTTAACTTTTTAAAAAAAAGATCTCTTTAGTGTCTCTCATACACTGTCTGGAGACTATCATCATTTTGGGGGCGTGTCTTTAAGACCTGTGACGACTAATGGAGTTTAATTGCTCCTCTAGAGATGTGGAGAGGTAAGTTGGGAAGTAACTTAATAGTTAAGGAATGACCATGCATATAGTATTATATATATATATATATATATATATATATATATATATATATATATATATATATATATATATAAGGTTGTCTTATTTTCTATTTAGGGCATAAAAGAAGTTTGTTTTTTCATCACTAGATTTACATTACCATAATTTTATTAATTCTGAAACTGAAATTTAAGTGGTTTTAGCCTTTTTCGTATACATGCATACATACATATATATATATATATATATATATATGTATGTATGTATGTATGTATGTATGTATGTATGTATGTATGTATGTATGTATGTATATGTATATATATATATATATATATATATATATATATATATATATATATATACATATTTATATATATATATATATACAACCACTTTAACTTGCATATATACAACCACTCAAGCCACCATCAATAAACATCTGAATAAGCAAATCCTTGCACTGACATCCTCACTCAACTCCCAAACCATTTTAGGATTATTAGGATTGTACTGGATTCCTTACAGCTCCACCCCCCCATCCCCCACCTCCCATAAGTCCGATCACTTGACTCTAAAATCTCACCCCTTCAAGGAAAAAAAAAAAGAAAAAAGAAAATAAAGAAAAAAAGAGAAAATAAGAAAGAGGAAAAAAGGTTTTGAAAGTTCCAAGAGGACACTTCTCATTCTCCAGGTATTCTTTGAAAATCCTGTTATCGATTTCTTTTTTTTATTTTTTTTACTTTCTTCTTCTTCTTCTTCTTCCTCTTCTTCTTCTTCTTCTTCTTCCCACCCAAAACCTTTATACCCCCTGATCTCCTCAGGCTTCTTCTTCTTCTTCCCCCTCCCTCCCTCCCTTCTTCCTACTTTCTCCCTCCCTCATCTACTCTAAATGCTGGAGGAGGAGGAGGAGGAGGAGGAGGAGGAGGAGGAGGAGGTTTGGGATGCGCGCAGCAGAGGACAGGATGAACCTGAGGAGTGTAACCGAAGGGGGGGGGAGGGGGATAGTTCAATATCCTCATGCCCTACCACCACTCCTCCTCCTCCTCCTCCTCCTCCTCCCGTTCTGCCATGTGAGATCACAGCCTCTCGTCTCTAGTTCTCTTGAAACCACTTAGCTGTGTTCCACTCGACGGCTGAGGGGAGGAGGAGGAGGAGGAGGAGGAGGAGGAGGAGGAGGAGGAGGAGAGAGAGAGAGAGAGAGAGAGAGAGAGAGAGAGAGAGAGAGAGAGAGAGAGAAGGAAATGGGTAAAAGGGGAGAATGAATTATGGATCAAGGGGACAGAGGATATTCCATTTGTAGATGGAGAGGGCAGTTGCCTGTTGGGTCGAGAGCTTTGAGGGAGTAAAACTGGATTGAAAG
This sequence comes from Macrobrachium rosenbergii, assembly GCF_040412425.1. NCBI lineage: Eukaryota > Metazoa > Arthropoda > Malacostraca > Decapoda > Palaemonidae > Macrobrachium > Macrobrachium rosenbergii. The sequence continues at coordinate 14,546,809 of NC_089765.1, read as the reverse complement.
GGCAGGCCACAGTTGAAAGGGGCACAAGAAAGGAGGTTGAAAGGGCGGGTCATAGGTGAAAGGGGCAGATAAAATAAGAATGAAAGGGCAGGCCACAGTTGAAAGGGACAGAAAAAAGGAGACTGAAAGGGCAGGTCAGAGTTGAAAGGGCAGATAAAATAAGAATGAAAGGGCAGGCCACAGTTGAAAGGGACAGAAGAAAAGAGACTGAAAGGGCAGATAAAAGAAGAGTGAAAAGGCAAGTCACAGTTGAAAGGGGCAGATAGAAGGGGTTGAAAGGGCAGGTCAGGGTTGAAAGGGCGGATGAAAGGAGATTGAAAAGGCAGGTCACAGTTGAAAGGGGCAGATGAAAGGAGATTGAAAAGGCAGGTCACAGTTGAAAGGGGCAGATGCAAAAGGAGATTGAAAGGGCAGGTAAGAGTTGAAAGGGGCACAAAAAAGAAGAAGACTTTGAGGATAGGTCAGAGTTGAAAGGGACAGAAAAAACGAGATAGAAAGGACGGAAAACAAAAGACTGAAAGGGAGAGAGAAAAAAAAGAAGAAGATTGAAAGGGCAGATCAGAGCTAAAAGAGACAGGAAAAAGGAGGACTGAAAGGGCTGGTAAGGGTTCAATGATAAAAAAAAAAAGTTGAAAGGACATGTCGAAAATGAACGACAAAAAAAAAAAAAAAGGTTGGCAGGAAAGGTCAGAGCTGAATAGGGCAAAAAGAGAAGTTTGGAAGAACAGGTCAAAGTTGAAAAAGTTAAAAAAAAAAAAAAGGTTGACAGGACAATCAAGAGTTGAATGAGACAAAACACAGTCGAACTGGTCCACTGCTTAAAAAGGACAAAACAAACGGCTGAAAAAATAGCTCAATGTTGAAAGTTGCAAAAACCAGTTGAAACGACGCGACGGTTGAAAGTTAAAGAGTAATCAGAGAGAGAGAGAGAGAGAGAGAGAGAGAGAGAGAGAGAGAGAGAGAGAGAGAGAGAGAGAGAGAGAGAGAGAGGTACTTTGAAGGACTTGCACTGATGTAACTATAAACATATTCCTTTATAATCTTAATTGTGTGTGTGTGTGTGTGTGTGTGAGAGAGAGAGAGAGAGAGAGAGAGAGAGAGAGAGAGAGAGAGAGAGAGAGAGAGAGAGAGAGAGAGTCAAGCTCTCAGACACACACACACACACACAGGAGAGATACCGAGTTCCCGAGCAGTACTTGCTGTTGGTGTGAACTGGAAACCTTAAGTGCGGCAAAAAAAAAAAAAAAAAAAGGTTTGGCGGTTTGCAAATGCATTCGGGCGAGATTTCCAGAGGTGGAAATGCAAAACCGGAGGAGAATTTCCCTCCCTTCCCTCCCACCCCCCTCCCTTTTCACCTTCCCCTTCCCTTCCCTTCCCCTCATTTGCATATTCGTAAATCTGCGTTTCCCTTGCCTTGACGCCTAGGTGTATTTTGTTTTCGGGGGCCATTCTGCCCGGCTTCTCTTTGATTAGGTGTTGAGTCAATGAGGAAGGATTTGCATGAGACTACGCTCTCTCTCTCTCTCTCTCTCTCTCTCTCTCTCTAAGCGTAGGCTACTCGATGAGGGTAGCGTTGGGTAAAAATATAACCTAGCATGGAAACAGTAAAAATGATTTGCATGCTACTCCCTCTCTCTCTCTCTCTCTCTCTCTCTCTCTCTCTCTCTCTCTCTCTCTCTCTCTCTCTCTCTCGCGTAGACTACTCAGTAATGGCAACTCTCTCTCTCTCTCGTTGACGGTAAAGCATGGGGAAAAGTACAAATCAGCGTGGAACCAGCAGGAATAATTAACTGGGGAGAGTCTGGGTTGGCTGCTGGAAATATTTATAGGAGTCTTACCAAATTCCTAAGGATAAATTATCCATTTTCTTGCAAAAAACTATTTTTTTTTGGTTCCTTTAATAAGAAGAGAAGAAGACATTTGAAGGATGAGGTTTTATGTTCATCTATCCTGTCCTTTTGTGAGAATTTCTGTCAGAGAGGAGGGCGGCTCAATCAGAAAATTCAATACCAAGTGTATTCAGTTTTTAAACGCATATTTTAACATTAAATGAAAGTCGAATTGGAAACTAATGAATTGCTCCATTTCTCCACCCTAAGCTTCCCGGCGTGATTTCAATTGGAGGTCTCTGGAACGTCTATCAGATGTAGCCTACTGAATTTTATTGCTTCTCAGTGACCTAAAGATATTCCACCATCTCTGTACTTCTGCTATGTGCCGTTATCTCTTATTTAGAATTATTGTGGTTTCAAGCAACTGATTATCGACAGTTTACGAAGTACTGTAACTTTGAAGCCTAGATCTGCCTTATATATGAAGGCATTTTTAGTTTTTTAGTTTTCTGAAAAGAAAACTATTTTGCCGGCTTTGTCTGTCCGTCCGCACTTTTTCTGTGCGCCCTAAAATCGTAATAACTACTGAGGCTAGAGGGCTGCAAATTAGTATGTTGACCATCCACCCTCCAATCAACAAACATACAAAATTGCAGCCCTGTAGCCTCAGTAGTTTTTATTTCATTTAAGGTTAAATTTAGCCGTAATCGTGTCTCTGGCAACGATACAAGTCAAAGTTTGATGGGCCGCGGCTCATACAGCATTATACCGAGACCACCGAAAGATAGATCGATTTTCGGTGGCCGTGATTATACGCTGTACAGAAAACTCGACTGCGCCGAAGAAACTTCGGCGCATTCCCTACTTGTTTTATCGCTCTGTCCGAGTTTCCAGAATTTTACTCCTTCTGGAAACCCTTCACCTAAAAATTCACAAACGATCACTGCCTGGAGACTACACTACGGGACCCCTCGCGCGCAGCTAGCTGTCATCAAGACCTGAATTTACAAAGGAATCTCAATTGGAGCGTCACTGCCGCGATCCGTATGCTGATTTCCCGTATCAATTACAGAATCCCTTTCGTCGTGAAGGGAAATTCGGCCCCGGGTGGAAATCTGGAAGACACCCCTTGTGGAGAATGTGCTTTCAGTTTCCGGCAATTGATCTGTGAGTGATCTTTCTTCTCTCTCTCTCTCTCTCTTGGGACTGAAGGCGTGACTGCGGGCAGTGATTTGGCGATGTTCAGTGATGAAAGTGAAATTGCAGTTGATTACTCTTTATTATTTTTTTGTGTTTTGTTTTTTCAGTGTTTTCCTAAGATGGGACTCATTCAAGATTTGGGTTACTATGCTGTACATGTATAATAATGGCTTTCATATATTAGCAAGTTTTAGCTAATCCACCTCTCTCTCTCTCTCTCTCTCTCTCTCTCTCTCTCTCTCTCTCTCTCTCAATAATTGTTTATATATATATATATATATATTATATACATTATATATTATATTGTATATACATATATATATAATATATATGTTTATGTATATATATATTATGTTATATACATACATAAATATATATATAACTATTAGTTGTAGCAACAGTAACAGAAATACCAAAAAACCATAAGTCCTATTATTCAAAAGGGGTCACACGTCCTGGCAGTTATTATTATTATTATTATTATTATTATTATTATTATTATTATTATTATTATTATTATTATTATTATTACCAGTAACAGTACAAAATAAAACTAAACCAAAAGAAGTTGTAATGTGGGGTTATTGTAATAGACAGACTTGTGGTGGATGAGGGGAAGGGGGGAGAAACCACCCCCTGCCACAAAGCTTTTGAACCCTTTTAATTAACCCCGTCAGAAATAGCTCAGAAACGTGGTGGGGTGGGCCAACGGGGAGGGGGGGAGGAAAGGGGGGTTGTCGGTTGGTGTACCCCCCAGGGGAGGTTTATTCTCATGCATTTTAATCTGCGTCTCCTCTTTGAAAAGATTATATATATATATACACACACTGTTTCGGCTCAGGAGATGAGAGGAATGGAAAATACATAAAGGGAGAAAAAGCGGGGGGAGGAGGGAGAGGAAGGCCGTGCCATGGCTGTCAGGAAGTGGATTCTGACTGATTATAAAAGAATTATTATTATTATTATTATTATTGTTGTTGTTATTACTGGATGATAATAATAACATCATTGAATAAGCCTCAAAGAGAGTGTTCTTCCAAGATATTATTATTATTATTATTATTATTATTATTTTGAAGGGTTCTTTTTATCTGTACAATGATGGCTTATTTATACATACTAAATTGTCTGTTTTTGCAATCTCTCTCTCTCTCTCTCTCAACATGGTTTTGATCTGTAAAATGACTGTTTATATAGCCTATATGAATAACTAAATATACATACATACATACATATATACATATACAATTCTTTTTATTTTATATAAACCAAACAGTTATTCTTCGGCAATACTTAATTTCTCGTCCTCAAGTTTCACTGAAGTTTACTCAGCGATGGTTAGCGTATCTCAGGGAATTTCATTTATCTACGAAAGGACTAAATTTTCCTCAGATAGAGTTTGCCGAAATCAATTCCTGGTTCCCCAATTCCCGTTCATCTCACGCGATTCACCGTCTCCCTATGCAATTCCCTTGCAATAGTCTTGTAATGCCCTTGCAATTCCCTTGCAAATCTCCTCCCGAAGGAGTTGCTCACCGCTTCGACAATTAGTACCGAACATTGTTCAAAGTTTAAATGGCATATGTATGTGTGTATATACATATATACACATATAAATGTAAAATATATATATATATACACACACATACGTATATATATAAACACACACTCACAAACACACAAATATATATGTAAATGTAATGTATTTATATATATATATATATATATATATATATATATATATATATATATATATATATATATATATATATATATATATATATATATATATATATATATATATATATATATATATATAGAGAGAGAGAGAGAGAGAGAGAGAGAGAGAGAGAGAGAGAGAGAGAGAGAGAGAGAGAGAGACGACGTCACTGCCTACGTACAAGATTTAAACATTTATTTTGTTTGTGAGTCTGATTACGCGAGAACCAACTGATTTGAAAAATATAAGGTTTTTTTTTTTAGTGCTCCCTATATTCCGAGAAACTCCTTATCAACGTTGTATACTGTCTTCCTGTTCTAATTTTTTTCCCTCACCAAAATATGTAAATAACACTGTCTTTCCTCAGTTCATTTCCTGAGGGCTTAGTTCCACAGGTACATTGATCAAGCACTGATTCGGGAATTCAATTCTTGGCTTCCGCCTCTGAATCTGACTTTGGGATCTCTCTCTCTCTCTCTCTCTCTCTCTCTCTATTTGAATGATAAGGAAAATGTATCTAGTTACTTCAACGCATATCTTTCAAAATCTCTCTCTCTCTCTCTCTCTCTCTTTCTCTCTTTCTCAACATTATAAACGAAAATGTCTCTCTTAACTTCAATGTATATTATGGAGAGCAATTCTCTCTCTCTCTCACACACACACACACACACACACACACACACACACAGTGTATATTGTGGAGAGTAATTCTCTCTCTCTCTCTAACACACACACACACACCCACAGTTAAAATTATTAAGGAAAATGTCTCCACTAACTTCAATGTATATTGTGGAGAGTAATTCTCTCTCTCTCTCTCTCTCTCTCTCTCTCTCTCTCTCTCTCTCTCTCTCTCTCTCTCTCTCTAACACACACACACACACACACCCACAGTTAAAATTATTAAGGAAAATGTCTCCACTAACTTCAATGTATATTGTGGAGAGTAATTCTCTCTCTCTCTCTCTCTCTAACACACACACACACAGTTAAAATTATTAAGGAAAATGTCTCCACTAACTTCAATGTATATTGTGGAGAGTAATTCTCTCTCTCTCTCTCTCTCTAACACACACACACACAGTTAAAATTATTAAGGAAAATGTCTCCACTAACTTCAATGTATATTGTGGAGAGTAATTCTCTCTCTCTCTCTCTCTCTCTCTCTCTCTCTCTCTCTCTCTCTCTCTCTCTCTCAATTTACATGTTAAAGGAAAACATCTCCAAACGTCTCCTAGCAACATCAATGCCCATCTTTCAAAGGGTAAAAAGCTGAACACCATTAAACTCCAGACTTCGCCAGTCACACTCTAGACCTTAATAAGAGCGTTCCTTTGTGAGGGCAAGGGAGGATATTTTGTATGGGAGCTCTGGTCTAGACTAACTAATGGAATATGTCTTCTAGGAATACTTAGGAAGAATTAATGGGACTTGTACTCTGTACGTATGTTAAAATGGTGCGTTCTTTACAAGGCATATATACTAGGAAAGATTGAATTTTTAAGATATTTAAAATTTGGGAGATATTCTTAGTTTAAGGAAGGCAGGAAAATGAATATACATTTGTGAGGGGCAAATCATTTGCCCATTTGCCCATCCTTATTATGAAATTGGGGGTTTAATTAACATTTACAATCTTAAAAACAAAATTACAAAGCTTAAAGGCATCATTCACAAAGGGTACGACTGTATGAAGGTATATATATGTATATATATACATATACATAATATATATATATATATAAATGTAAATACATATCTAAATATATACATGTATAATTATATATATATACAATTAAAACACATATATATATACACACATATACATACATATATACATGTATGTATGTATGTATGTATGTATGTACGCACGTATGTTTTTGGCGTCACATTCACCCTGGTTCTATTCACCGGTTAACAGCTGAGCGGGAGAAGCACTTGACATAATCTAATTTGCGCCAACCTTTCCTCATGAATATGGGTACAGAGATTCGGGTGAATTTCTGCTCTGGGTTTCTCGCCCAAGGTACAAAAGCCAGGGAAATGCTCAGTGATGATGAGTTGTTTATATTTTTCAGTATTGTTGTGTATTGTTCAGTGGTAATATATATCTATATAAATATTTATTTATATATACATATATATATAAAATTTTACATATATATATATATATATATATATATATATATATTATAATATATGTACATCATATATATATATATATATAATTACATATATATATATATATATATATATATATATATATATATATATATATATATATATATATATATATATATATAATATATTGATATACATATGTATATAATAAGCTACACACAAAAATACACACATAGATAACTACATACATTCGTACACAGAAGAATTCGATTACAAGATTAGACCTTAAAAAATGCGATGCCCAAAAAGCACATAAAACCACTGCACTTTAAAAAAAAAAAAAACTCAAGCCTTGCCGAAGAAACCTCCTTCAAGACCGCGGCAGAAATTGACACAGAAAAGACTAAAAAGACTATTATTTGAAGACAAGAAACAAATAACAAAAGGAGAATGGAACCAAAGACTCCCTTGGTAAAGACGACGTGAATGCAGCCACCACAAAAGAGAGAGAGAGAGAGAGAGAGAGAGAGAGAGAGAGAGAGAGAGAGAGAGAGAGAGAGAGAGAGAGAGTCTCTCACGAATTGGAAATCGATATTTAAGCTGATTATTATTGCAGGAATGAGGTTCAAATGCAGGCAAATTCTTTTTTCCCCTGGGAGCGAATGAATGTCTAGGCCTCTTTAAGAGGGGGGCGGGGGATGGGGGGCGGTGTCCCCCCTTTAAAATGGTACCATGAGGGTCTCATTAGTAGTTTTGGTATGAAGTTACTAGCTCCATGAACTTTATCCCCGACTACGACCCACAGTATTTGACTATCTACCAGATGCTATTTTAACAGTTTATATCCACAAGGGCACCCTGTCTTAAAAAAAATGTCCATGTCGCTACATCCACGTCCGGGATTCGAACTCGTGTTTTGCCAATACTGAAGTGAGCATCTTAACCACAATGTAACAACATATATATATATATATATATATATATATATATATATATATATATATATATATATATATATATATATGTATATAGGCTATATGAATATATTGGTACAGCCCACCAGTCAACCCAGCTGTGACTGTAGTAACCAAGTCAGCAGGGAATCAATGACAGGATATAGGGCCTAGCGACCTCACCCCATAAGACCATCAGAAATCTAAACCCTAACTCTTATATAAATTAATAACCATAAACCCAATCCTAGAATATATTACATATATAAATATATATCATATTATAATATACATATTTATTTCCAAATGGGAGGATATGATTTAGTCTTCGCCTGGATTCATATCCGTTCAATATATTTCTAGCTATTAAATGTTATTCATTCTGCTGAATAAATTCAATATCTACTTATATATTCCCACTCGACGAATATAATTCCATTTCCCGGATCTCTTCGTAACATTTTAAATCCTCCGTTAATTTCAGCGAATTTCGGTTTGGGAGAAATCCACTTCTTGGCTGATGTCCTTTCATGTATCTGTGTGGCTAAAATTCCCAACTGCAATATATTCAAATATATTTTCATTATAAAGTTTTACATTAATATCCGATGAATAAATATGGATATTATAGTTTAGATTCGTATTTCGAATGAATGCAGATATGAAATACTATTCAAAGGAGGTTGCCAGGTGTTAGATGACGAAAGCATATAAGGATTATGTATTCATAATTTTTCAGTGCACAATTATGCATGAGGCTTGTTATACATTATGCATTGTGAGTTAGGGTGACGATGTCTTATGCCTTGAAAGACATATTTTTGTTAAGTAACAAATAATGACATCTGAGTTAATTTCTTAAATTAAACAGGTTAGGTACAGTTATTATTCTTGATGTAGATAAGTAATGTGTTTGTGTGTATGAGAGAGAGAGAGAGAGAGAGAGAGAGAGAGAGAGAGAGAGAGAGAGAGAGAGAGAGAGAGAGAGAGAATACATGTGTGTGTATGTCTGCGTATGAGAGAGAGAGAGAGAGAGAGAGAGAGAGAGAGAGAGAGAGAGAGAGAGAGAGAGAGAGAGAGTGAGAATACATGTGTGTGTGTCTGTGTACGATACATGCCTATATGTCTGTGTAAGAGAGAGAGAGAGAGAGAGAGAGAGAGAGAGAGAGAGAGAGAGATCCAACCTTGCTGCTTCTGCCGTGGCATCAGATCTTTCATTCCAAATCCGCCCCCTCCCCCCCCACCCCACCCCTCCCCTCCCCAACTTTCTTCCAGACGTCTGCGAACCGTAATTCGGGCCCAGTCACTTCGAAGCAATTAGTCCATTACCAACAGAGTGATTAGTCTCCCCCAATTTTTGATCAGCTGTTTTCCCTGGCTTTCATTAAAAGAGAGAGAGAGAGAGAGAGAGAGAGAGAGAGAGAGAGAGAGAGAGAGAGAGAGAGAGAGACTCTACTCGGTCCTTCAAGGGATGCAGGTACACAAGAAGAAGAAGAAGAAGAAGAAGAAGAAGAAGAAGAAGAAGAAGAAGAAGAAGAAGAAGACGAACAAAAAAAAAAGAAAGGAATTAGGAAACTGGGTCGAGAAACCAAAGAGTAAAGACAGGGATGATTAAGGGATGCAGGTTAAGAAGAAGAAGAAGAAGAAGAAGAAGAAGAAGAAGAAGAAGAAGAAGAAGAAGAAGAAGAAGAAGAAGAAGGAGGAGAGAGAAAATAAGAAAGGAATTAGGGAAATGGGTCGAGAAACCAAAGAGCAAAGACAGTGATAATTAAAGGTGGTTTCCCAATCATTGAATTTACGATTCTCCCTTTAAAGGAGGCTCCAAGATTACTTTCGTTTATAAAGACTATGTAAATGCCTTAGAAACAATTACATTAGATTTGGTAACTGGTAAATTACAAAAAACTACTGTTCATGTGGTATAACGTTAATTACTTGTAAATTAAAATACTCAGAAGTAATTATATTTAATTTGGTAACATTTAAATGACTTAGAAATAATTACATTTCATTTGGTAACATGTAAACTACCTAGAATTAATTACATTTCATTTGGCTAATTACATTTCATTTGGCAATGTGTAAACTCCTTACAAACAATTACATTTCATTTTGTGACACCTGAAGATGTTTCAGTTAGATTTTTTTAATTAGACGATGAAATGTGATTATAAATAATTACATTTCATTTGATAACACGTAAATTACTTAGAAGCAATTCCATTTCATTTAAGTAACACCTGAAGGACTTTCAAAATACAGAGAGGATCAAGGGTTGAGTAAATGTCAGATGACTTGGTGATTCAGGCGATGAGGCTTATCAGAGAATCAAGAACTGAGTAATAGAAAACAGAGTGAGAATTGTGGAGATGATGTTGAGAATTGTTGGGAGGGTGAGAATAGCGTCAGAAGACGACCCACGTCAATTTTGATTATTGCAACTCAAAGACACGAAAATCTAAATATCCACAATAATTTGTGGCGTATTTCAATAAAGCAAATAAATGGTGAGCCGTATTTACATAAAAAAAGTAAAACTTCTATATATAACTCTTAACCACTTATCCGAATCAAGTAATTGAGGTTATTTCAAGCAGAGCCAATTAAGTTTCTAGACATCTTAATTAGAGAGATATCTTTTTAAAGGGATAGGATTCAATTAGGAAAAGTAAGTTGAAGATAGTAAAATATATATATATATATATATATATATATATATATATATATATATATATATATATATATATATATATATATATATATATATATATATCAATTTCAAGTACTTACATATCATTCTAAAATCTGCATTAATAATCAGGATAGGAGGGGAGTCTGAATCCATTTGGAATTTAACTGAATTCTCATGATTTGAACTACGCATCTGCTTTAGTGAAGGAAATATTAATAAATGATAAAATATTAATATAATTAATATAATATAATATAAAATGTTAATATAATTATTCACTCATTTCCTCGTTTTATGAAAAAGAACTATTAATAAAGAATATAATGAGCCATGTTTGAGAAGTGTAATAAATTCCTAGGATAATTCTTCATTTGTATTAATATAAAAATAACAATTCAAGTTTGCTAAGTGTTGCTATAAATGTCTTTGATCATTGTTAACTTACTTCCTTGTTTCATGAAAAGAAAATATTAATAAAGAATATAATACGTCATGTTTGAGAAGTGTAATAAATTTCTAGGATAATTCTTTATTTGTTTTCCTATTTTATGAAAAAAATATATATATTGAGGCCTCAAGGCAAAACGCAGAGGTCACTCGAATCAAAAGAGAAATACAAGGAATAAAAGCGATATCACGAGAGATACAAGGAATAATAAAAGTGATAAAAATAATAAAGTGAAAGAACGAGAGAAAAGTGAAAGACGAGACGACCTAGCCTCTGTGAAAAAGGTGAAAAAGGTGAAAAAGGGTGAAAAAGGTTTAGTGTGAAACGAAAGTGCGAGAGGAGATGAGAGACAGATTAAAACCGAAAAAGCGGAGAGGGAAAAAGGAAGGAGTGGGGAGAGACGAGAAGGAAGAAGAACTGGAAAAAGACAAGGGAACGAAGAACAGAAAAGAGAAGAATCAGAGACCACTGTAGAAGAGAGAGAGAGAGAGAGAGAGAGAGAGAGAGAGAGAGAGAGAGAGAGAGAGAGAGAGAGAGAGAGAGAGAGAGAGAGCATAAACCACTGCAAAAGAGAGAGAGAGAACAAGCACAAACCACTGCAAAAGAGAGAGAGAGAGAGAGAGAGAGAGAGAGAGAGAGAGAGAGAGAGAGAGAGAGAGAGAGAAACTCGGATTCCATCAAACTGCAATTAGTCCAAACCAGAGCTAATGCCCTTCGCTGCTGTCAAAAAGGTCCCGGTCCTCAGGGAATCGAGGCTAGTAGGATTCGAAGCCTTCGTCAAGAGCAGCTCCTCTTCTTAATTGCCTCGAAAGGTCTCCCCCCCCCCGGCCCTAAAAAATGGGGGGATCTCATGAACACCGTTGTCAGTTGATTGTCAGAAGTTGTCAGCAGTCATCAGCAATATTCTTTCAGTTCGTCTGTTAACGTTCTAGCTGTCATTAGTAGATTATCAAGGTGTCATGTTTATGAGACAGGTATAAAAATCACTTTGAAAGTAATTACTCGTTGGATCTCTCTCTCTCTCTCTCTCTCTCTCTCTCTCTCTCTCTCTCTCTCTCTCTCTCTCTCTGACATAAAGACACTGAATTCATTTCCCTGGACCATGACGACGGTTCTGCAAATACATTCATGTAACTTTATTGTGTATTTTATTAAATTACACACACACACATATATACATATATATATATACATATAAAATATACATTTCTACAAATTAATATATTTGTAGACATGTATTTTATATATGTATATATACATACATACATACATACATATACACACCTGCGTATGAACCCCAGCGTAAGCTACTAAACAGAATCACATCACTGACCACAGCCATAACAATGATGACGAATCCTTGAGGATGGCCATAACAGAAGTCATAACACTTTCAACAATAACAACAATTACGAACAATTACAATATCCAGTGCACCGTCCACTACCTTTCCCAAACTGCTCTAAGTCAAGTCTATTCGCTCCCAAAGGCGCTGGCCAGATATTACGGAGATTGCAGCCAAACTTCATAATGGAATTAGAGATAAGGCCGTGGGACTCACTCTGGAGTCAAAGACCGATTTTAGGGAGCACTGTGAATGCAGTGTCAGGGAGAGTTGGTTTTTTAAATCTCTCTCTCTCTCTGTCTCTCTCTAAATTGCTGTCGCAGTTTTTTGACATACGATTCTAGGAAAATGATGAACACTAAATGTCTTCCAGAGTGTGTGATTTTATTCCTTTGTCATTTGGAAATTCTCTCTCTCATTCATTCTGTATCATATTTCCTTGACATTAGATTTTGGGAAACTTCAAAAGTGTGCTATTTTATTCCTTTATCATTTGCAAATCTCTCTCTCTCTCTCTCTCTCTCTCTCTCTCTCTCTCTCTCTCTCTCTCTCTCTCTCATTCATTCTGTATCATATCTTATTGACATTAGATTTTAGGGAAACTTCAAAAGTGTGCTATTTTATTCCTTTATCATTTGCAAAAATCTCTCTCTCTCTCTCTCTCTCTCTCTCTCTCTCTCTCTCTCTCTCTCTCTCTCTCTCTCTCATTCTGTACAGCTTTTTGCTTGTGCTCAAAATATATTTGCTGCCAGTTTCAACCGCCAAAACGTTGGTTCTTCTTTAACCTTCAAAAAAACATTCGCCTGTCGTGAAAAGCATAAACAGCATCGGAACAACATTCCGAAATCTCACGAATGCCGTTCGTAACTTTCCCCAGAATCAATCCCCCGGGCCGATCGCTCCGTCGACCGAAAGCGAGTTGGCATAAAAGAGCAACTTCCGTCCCGTTTTAAGACGGGCGTAAAAGGGAGACGGAGCGAAAGGGAAAGGCCTTTATATTTATTTTCCGAGAGGGGAATAAAACGCTTTTACGCCGCTCGCCCGAAATGCACTCGAGAGCCAATCTGCCGATGCAGGTAACTCGTAAAATCTCTCTCCTCACAAAAGGAGATGTTTATGAGATTCCTCCGCTGGGGCTTCGGCACGACGAGAAATGCTCTACGCGCCATCTCCCGGCGTAACTGCTAAGGATTATGATTCGAGCTGCGCGCGCGAAGGTATGATTTCATTCCGGTAAAGGAAAACATCACCAGGAAAGTGGTCTAGCGAGTGATATCTTCTTACACGCAGTCTGGGAGAGTTTGGGTGCCACGTGATCATTTTTCTTGGCCCCTCTTGAGGCATTTGTCAAATTGACCGAGATACGACCCCTACTTTGTATTATGTACGAAGCAAATCTGATGCCAAAAATGTTTACATGTTTGTCAAGATGACATAAAGAGAACGCGAATTTGCATATCTTCGAATCTGCAACAAACTGGCAACTTGGTGCAACGGATGCCAGAAAATAGATCAGGGGTTCCAACTTTTGTTTTCTGTGCCCCTTGGGCATTTTTATAGATTCCTGTTTACCCCTAAAAACTGAGGATGAAAGAGAAAAGCAATGGAACTGATATTATGACTTAGAAATGTATTTGCTTACTAAAACGAGGAAATTGAAAAATTACATCATGCACTGCGCCAGTACTGGCTATTCTCTCAGATCCAATGTACTCCCTGAAGTGTACAAATATACCCCTGGAGGGTACACGTACCCCAGGTTGGGAACCCCTGCTTTGGATTATTCCCACTATCATACTTGATTTCGTCTTTCATTTATTAATAAAATTACATCATCAATTTTATATATAATTATCCCATATTACCTAAGACCTAAATTCTCTTACAGAGAAATATTTTTCGGAGAAACGTCGTCAGGTCGCAGCTTTGTTTCTTGAGAAACGTCAGGACAAAAATTTCTTCCTGGATAAACGTCAGCTTGAACATTCGTTTCTGGAGAAAAGTCAGCGCCAAGCTTCGTTTTCTGGAGAAATGCCAGTCTGAAACTTCATTTCATACTTTTGTTTCTGGAGAAACGTCAGCTTGAAACTTCATTTCTGGAAAAATGTCAAATTAAAGCTTCTTTTTCGGAGAAACGTCAGCTTAAAGCTTCTTTTTTTGGAGAAACGTCAGCTTGAAGAACCGTCTCTGAAGCTTCAATTCTGGAAAAGTGTCAGCTTGAAGTTTCATTTCTGGAGAAACGTCAGCTTAAGGCTACGTTTTTTTTTAAATATCAGCTTGAAGAACCGTTTCTAAAGCTTCAATTCTGGAAAAACGTCAGCTTGAAGCTTCGTTTTATGGAGAAACGTCAACTTGAGGCTTCATTTCTGGAAAAACGTCAGCTTGAAACTTCATTTCTGGAAAAGCGTCAGCTTGAAGCTTCGTTTCCTGGAGAAACGTCAGAGCTTGAAGAACCGCTTCTAAAGCTTCAATTCTGGAAAACCGTCAGCTTGAAGCTTAGTTTCTGTAGAAACGTCAGCATGAACATTCCTTTCCAGAGAAACGCCAGCTTCAAATCTCCCTTTCAAGAAAGTACGTCAAACAAACTCCCAAGAAAGCAACAATGGAAGCCCTTGAGAGAATCAAAACTCGTTCCAAACTCTGGAATCATTAATTTACCCATACAAAAAAAAAGACGGGGGGGGGGAGGGTGGAGGACAGTCTGGACAAGCTCTAAACGACCTCAGTATTTATTCATTCCAGCCCCTTTTCCAGAGGCCGCCGACGGAGACTGGATTCCCTTGGGGGAACCTCGGGGCGTCTTCATAAAAATGTATGAGACCATTGGCTCTCGTTCCGTGCGTATGGGAAAAAAAAACTGGAAAAATATATAAAAAAGGGAAATATTTTGCTTTCTAACTTTTTTGGCGTAGGGAAAGGAGAGATGGTGGTTTGTGAATTACCTGTTTTCTCTTTTTTTCTATTCCTCATTCCTCTGTTTACATTCGATGGAAAGGGTTTGGTGAAACGTTGAGAGGAGGAGGAGGAGGAGGAGGAGGAGGAGGAGGAGGAGGAGGAGGAGGAGGAGGAGGAGGAGGAGGAGGAGGAGGAGGAGGAGGACGGTTGCTGAATTACCTGTTTTCTCTTTTTTTCTATTCCTCATTCCTCACTGCTCTGTTTACATTCGATCGAAAAGGCT
>NC_089765.1:14498820-14521320 GCF_040412425.1 Macrobrachium rosenbergii | reverse complement strand
ATGCTTTATCTATCATATTGAAGTTAAGATATCATCTTTCCTTTTTAAAAAAATGCTTTATCTATAATCTTAAAGCTAAAATATCATTTTTCCCGTTTAAAATATGGTTTATTTACTAATTGGCAACAGGCGGCAACATCAAAGGCTCCAGCGCGTACGATAATCAACCGGTTGCAGTCCGTCCAAATTACCAGTCAATGGCCATTAGCGTTACTTATTCATCATGCTGCCTGTATTGGCATGCAAGCCCTTACCTTTTTGTACTGTTTCATGAGATAGAGAGACTTCATATTAACTAAAGAGAGAGAGAGAGAGAGAGAGAGAGAGAGAGAGAGAGAGAGAGAGAGAGAGAGCTTCACAATCTCTCCAAGAGTCATGAGATAGAGGGAGACTTTATATTAACTAAAAACTGATGATAAAAATCTTTCCAAAAATCATGAGATAGAGGGAGACTTCATATTAACTAAAAACTAATGAGAGAGAGAGAGAGAGAGAGAGAGAGAGAGAGAGAGAGAGAGAGAGAGAGAGAGAGAGAGAGAGAGAGCGCTTCACAGTCTCTCCAAGAGTCATGAGATAGAGGGAGACTTTATATTAACTAAAAACTGATGATAGAGAGAGAGAGAGAGAGAGAGAGAGAGAGAGAGAGAGAGAGAGAGAGAGAGAGAGAGAGAGCTTCTTAATCTTTCCAAAAATCATGAGATAGAGGGAGACTTCATATTAACTAAAAACTAAGAGAGAGAGAGAGAGAGAGAGAGAGAGAGAGAGAGAGAGAGAGAGAGAGAGAGAGAGAGAGATTCATAATCTCTCCAAGAGTCATGAGATAGAGGGAGACTTTATATTAACTAAAAATCATGATAGAGAGAGAATGGAGAGAGAGAGAGATTAGAGAAACTAGAGAGAGAGAGAGAGAGAGAGAGACAGTCTCTCAAAAAATCATGAGATAGAGGCAGACTTCATATTAACTAAAAACTACTAAGAGAGAGAGAGAGAGAGAGAGAGAGAGAGAGAGAGAGAGAGAGAGAGAGAGAGAGAGAGAGAGAGAGAGAGAGAGTGAGTAATGAATGATAGCAGGTCTTATTTAGCAAGTCTTCACGGTTTCAAAACTCCCCTGTTCCCCGTAGGGGATTAGTGCCGTTAGTGCACCTCACGCGATGCACTGTAGGCATTACTTCAAGGTTCTTTGCAGCGTCCCTTCCTTAAGCCCCTAGCTGCAACCCCTTTCACTCCTTTTACTGTACCTCCTTTCATATTCACCTTCTTCCATCTTACCTTCCACAGTGCAAATGCAAAAGGTTTTATTCTTCTTTTTACACCTATCAGTTCTTTTAATTTTTACTCTCAGTTTCCCTTCTAGAGTTCAATGACCTCGTAGGTCGCAGTGCTTGGCCTCTGGCCTAAATCTTATACTCCAACTCCAAGTTAAAGTCTTTCCATTCGATTACCAGATTTGACTTACAGACAGATGGCTTTGCTAGTCATATCGCGGTGAAAACTGAAATGTTATGTAGGATATCTAAAGGATTTTCTATCAAGTCCTTCGATATTACAAAATCCTTACTGAGTAAATCGCAAATATACTGACTTTTCGTTTTATTTCTGTTTGTACGGGACATTTCAGAAGGTCAAATCTTACAATACCCACAGACATTCGAGTTAGCCTTCAGAATACTCAAGAAATTCTTGTATCACTCTTTTCATCCTCAAAAATACTCTGGGAATCGTTTGTGAGGAATCCGCAGCTGGGGAAATTCCGCAGGGCGTAACGTGGGCTGCATGATAATAGTTAAATCTATTAATATGACCGACACGAAAGCCCATTACGGGCTCAGCAGGTGGTAGTGGCCCATCTTTTTTTGCGAACTAAACCACGCACTGCATGCGCGCAAGCACGCGCTTTATCGCTACACAAGCGCAAAATACACAAACACACGTTTTGTCTGTATGTATATTTGTGTTTTTCCCAACTCGGTACTTGCACTGCTGAGGTGTGTTTTTTCCCACCTCGGTACTCGTATTGCTTGGGTGTCTTTTTTCCCCACCTCGATATCGCATTGCTTGGGTGTGTTTTTTCCCCACCCTGGTATCGCATTGCTTGGGTGTGTTTTTTCCCCACCTCGGTACTCGTATTGCTTGGGCTTGTTTTTTCCCCACCTCGGTATCTCATTGCTTGGGTGTGTTTTTTCCTCACCTCGGTACTGGCACTATTTTGTTTTTTCCCCATTGGGCATTATTTGTGTTTTTCCCCACCTCGGTATCTCATTGCTTGGGTGTGTTTTTTCCCCATCTCGGTACTCGCATTATTTGGGTGTGTTTTTTCCCCACCTCGGTACTCGCATTGCTTGGGTGTGTTTTTTCCCCACCTCGGTACTGGCACTACTTGGGTGTTTTTTTCCCCATCTCGGTACTGGCACTATTTGGGTGTTTTTTTCCCCATCTCGGTACTGAGTTGTTTTTTCCCCATCTCGGTACTCCACTGCTTGGGTGTTTTTTCCCCACCTCGGTACTCGCACTGCTTGGGTGTTTTTTCCCCATCTCGGTACTGGCACTCCTAGGATGTGTTTTTTCCCCACCTCGTTATTCGCATTGCTTGGGTATGTGTTTTTTCCCCATCCTCGGTACTCGCACTGCTTGGGAATGTTTTTTCCCCACCTCTGCACTCGCCGTGCAATCGCGTGTTTGTTTCTCAACAATAAAAAAAAAAACACACACAATTCCATTCGTCCGTTCTTCCCCGAATTGAGTACGGAGGCCCTCGACACAGTCCACTTTTCCCCTTTCCCCGCTTTACCCCAGCCGGGGAAGACTCTCATTGAGACGCCGTATAAAATGGGGAGACTAAGTGAGTTTTCCCAGGAAGAAGTGGCGTTGGAGAGATCTTAAAGAGGACTATAAAAGGAGAGCCCTAAAAATGACACCTCTCTCTCTCTCTCTCTCTCTCTCTCTCTCTCTCTCTCTCTCTGTGTGTGTACACCTTCTTCTTCCTAGGGGCGAGAGGCGCCATAATGCGATCTCGCCCAAAGATAGAGAGAGAGAGAGAGAGAGAGAGAGAGAGAGAGAGAGAGAGAGAGAGAGAGAGAGAGAGAGAGATGGTTCTTGTTGAGTGCAGTGGCTCCCAAAAATACTTTGAGGGAAAAGGAAGAGGGGGAATTACTTTGGCAACGTATCTCGCGGAAAAGAAAATTAACAATCCTTGTGTCCTTTTGCTCTCTCTCTCTCTCTCTCTCTCTCTCTCTCTCTCTCTCTCTCTCTCTCTCTCTCTCTCTCTCTCTCTCTATATATATATATATATATATATATATATATATATATATATATATATATGTATATATATATATATATATATATATATATATATATACAGTATGTTTATATTTATATAATCATAAATCATATATATGTATATATGTATATATAATTTATATTTATATAAATATAAACATACTGTATATATAAATACTGGAAAGCTTTATTCAAACAAAACTACAAACTGTTCACATAATCTTATCAGGAAACATAAAACAACTACATTATGTGTACACTACAATCTAGAACCTAGAATAAGCCACTCTAGAACTCTTAAATAAAATGAATGATTTAGTGACAATGGAAAACCAGTTAACTGAAAATAAATAACCCACTTAAATCTGCAGAGGCCAAACTTAGGTGTAGAAAAGTAACTGTATGAAATGGAAAGACGGAATACCAAGTATACATAACCATATATTAATACACCTTAAGAAAATACGACAGGAAACGTGTTAAAAGAAACAATGACTAATATGTAATAAGTCATACCATCAGATTGCAACAAGCTGTTATAATGTCCGTGATATACTTACGCCCCCAAACCATTTCATATCAAACTTTGGCCATCAATTGCAAATAACAATTAAACCAATGACCTATGGTGAATACACGGGCGATATATGACAGAGAGAGAGAGAGAGAGAGAGAGAGAGAGAGAGAGAGAGAGAGAGAGACAGAGAGAGAGAGAGAGTTTTATTAAACAAATCAAATGATAAAGAACAGGGAGAGAGAGAGAGAGAGAGAGAGAGAGAGAGAGAGAGAGAGAGAGAGAGAGAGAGAGAGAGAGAGAGAGAGTTTTATTAAACAAATCAAATGACCGATAAAGAACTCTCAGGGGATTTATATCAGTTATTGAGAGAGAGAGAGAGAGAGAGAGAGAGAGAGAGAGAGAGAGAGAGAGAGAGAGAGAGAGAGAGAGAGAGAGTTTTATCATACAAATAACCAACAGAACACATGGACGATATGTCTCAAGTGAGAGAGAGAGAGAGAGAGAGAGAGAGAGAGAGAGAGAGAGAGAGAGAGAGAGAGAGTTTTATTAAACATTTGACCAATAAAGATCACACGGACGATATATATCAAGTATTTTGAGATGAGGAGAGAGAGAGAGAGAGAGAGAGAGAGAGAGAGAGAGAGAGAGAGAGAGAGAGAGAGAGAGAGAGGGTCTTGGCACTGCGCTAAGAAAACTCGTTTTATCACATCATAAAATAACAATGGAGTGACGATAAAGCCTTCTTCTGCATTCCCCCCCCCCATTCCTCCAACTCCCCCCCACCCACCCCCAAAATCCACCACCGTTATAAAAGAATATATGAAACTGTTACTATTTTCCGCATATCGACAATAGGAGGCGAATTTTATGCATCTGCTGGATATTGGAATAAGACGTATTTCCACTCGTTCGTTTTCGCGTGGTCAGGCGTGCTGCATATAACAGCAATATGAATATCTAACAGCATTAACAGCAATAACAGCACACTATAAATAATAGTTTTATGCAATGACCTATTTCCCCCCGTGCAAAGACTATGTATTTAAACTCGTTCGTTTTCGTGGTCAGGCTTGCTGCACACAACAGCAATATGAACATCTAACAGCATTAACAGCACACTAGAAATAATAGCTTTATACACTGACTTATTTCCCCCCGTGCAAAGACCATGTATTTAAACTCGTTCGTTTTCGTGCCAGGCGTGCTGCACATAACAGCAATATGAACATATAACAGCATTAACAGCAATAACAGCACACCAGAAATAACAGCTTTATACAACGAGTTATTTCCCATGTATTTAGACTATGCATTTAGACTTGTTCATTTTCCCGGTCAGGCGTGCTGCACATAACAGCAATATGAACATATAACAGCATTAACAGCACCTCAGAGAAAACAGGTTTATGCAGTAACCCAATTACCCTAGTGCAAAGAGCTAGTTCTCCCACTAATTCATTTTTCTGGTCAGACGTGTCGCATTTAACAGCAATAATCACAATATAACAGCATTAACAGCACATCCGAGACAATAGCTTTATACACTGACCTATTTACCCTCGTGCGAACAACAAGCATTTCCACTCGTTCATTTTTCTGGTCAGTCTTGCTGCACATAACAGCAACAACAAGAAGAATTTAACAGCATTAACAGCACACCAGAGACAACAGCTTTAAGCACTGACATATTTACCCCGGTGCAAAGACCAAGTATTCCTCCTAGTTCATTCTCCCGGTCAGACTTGCTGCACATAAAGGCAAGACTTTAACAGCATAACAGCAATAACAGCAAACCAAAGACAACAGAGTTGTGCACTGACCCAGTTAATTCTTGTGCAAAAAAAAAAAAGTATTTGCAATCGTTCATTTTCATGGTCAGACTTGCTGCAAGCAAGAACAATAAAAATACATACCAGCATTAACAGCAAGTAGAATTTAACAGCATTTACAGCCACCCCTCTAAAGTCAATAGAGCTGTGGAATGAACCCAGTTACCCGTTGTGCAAAAACCAAGTATTTGAACTCGTTTGTCTTTTTTTTTTTTTTTTTTTGCTGCACATAAAAGCCATAAAAATATATCACAGCATTAACAGCAATAACATCCATCCCTCTCCAAAGACAATAGCGCTGTGGAATGAACCCCGTTACCCCTCGCGCAAAAGACCAAGAATCTAATTAAAGGGAATGACGAAACACGGTGGCATGTGCCGCGAATGTAATACACACGACTGTCATTCTCCGACCAAAGAATGAAAACATTGGAGTCATTCTTTTTTGTTTCTTTTTGTTTCACGTTATTCGTTTCTTCTCGAATGACAGGAATAGCTGATGCATTTGCGGACGAATACGAAACTGCGATGCATTTGGGGGAAGATTATGTGTGTTATATGATTCTAACTGGAGGTTATCCGAGTTCTCTGTCGGCGAGAGTTTCTTTACAAATGAGCTGGGAGCATACGCGTTTAAATTACTATCAAGAGCTCTCTCTTCCTCTCTCTCTCTCTCTCTCTCTCTCTCTCTCTCTCTCACACACACACACACACACGCGCGCGCGCACACAACACACACACACACACAAGAGCGCGATACCTGATATATACGGCCCGTGTGGTGTCCTTTATTCCTCATTTGTATATCAAAACTCTCTCTCTCTCTCTCTCATACACACAATACCTTACATAGCGACCTTGCGCTCTTGATAAGCCATTTGTTTAATAACACAGACTCTCTCTCTCTCTCTCTCTCTCTCTCTCTCTCTCAGCAGACACAAACAAGAGCAAGGATCATCATGAGCGCAAGCACTGAGCAAATCAAGGCACGTAGGCGTCCCTTCAAATTAATCTCTCTATCTCTCTCTCTCTCTCTATCTTTATCTTTCTTTTTTTGTTACACCATGATGTAAACATATATATATATATATATGACCTTCCCGCAGCCTTTAAATACCCTTGCTTTGAAAGGGGTTAAATATGGGACGGGCAACGTGCGCAATATACGTTTCTCATTCTCTTTATTCCCGACGGACGGGTGGATCCCGATATTGACGAACTGAAAAGCGTTACGTCACTGGCACATGATTAAAATGTAATCGAATGTAATCAGCTCTCCGCTTGCGTAACCGGACGCGTTTCATTCACGTTTTAGTGGGGTTAGGTGAATGTCAGACGCATTAATTAATGGTTTATGAGGCGGTAGTTTTTTTTTTATGAATCGTTTGATAAACTTAATGTTGTTTGAACATGAGGTATTTTTTTTATATAAAATTTTCAAAGTATACTCTCACATATTTTTCGTCTTCATCAATTTAAAACCCAAGTGACTCGACCTATCTTCGTACCAAAACAGGGCATAACACTTGACCTATCTTAGTTCCCAAACAGGGCGCAAGACCTGACCTATCTTAGTTCCCAAACAGGGCATAAGACTTGACCTATCTTAGTTCCTAAACCAGGGGCAAGACCTGACCTATCTTAGTTCCCAAACAGGGCATAAGACTTGACCTATCTTAGTTCTAAACCAGGGGGCAAGACCTGACCTATCTTAGTTCCCAAACAGGGCATAAGACTTGACCTATCTTCGTTCCAAAACAGGGCGCAAGACCTAAATTATCTTAGTTCCCAAACACGGCGCAAGACCTAACCTATCTTAGTTCCCAAACAGGGCGCAAGACCTGACCTATCTTAGCCCCAACATATGACGTAAGACTTGACGTATCTTACCAAAAAGGGGCGTAAGACTTAACCTATTCTCGTACCAAAACAGGGAATAAGGCTTGACCTATCTTAGTACCAAAACAGTAATAAGACTTGACCTCGCTGAGCTCCAAAACATAACATGAGACTTGACCTATCTTAGTGCCAAAACAGAGCATAAGACTTTACCAATATTAGTCCCATAACAGGGTGTAAGACTTGACCTATCTGCGTACCAAAACGAAGAATGAGACTTGACCTCTCCTGGTACTATAACATGACATACGACTTGACCTATCTCAGTACCAAGAAAAAAAAAAGGTGTTAGTCTTGGCCAAAACAGGGCGTAATATCTGACCTTATCCTACTAAGACATGACCTTTCATCGTACCAAAACAGATCATAAGACCTGACCTGATTAAACCCAATACGGCCGAGAGAGCAGTGTGCAAATCACAGAATGACCAAAGGGAAAGAGCCTGGACTGCAGGTAGTGTCAGAACTGCATTCCATCGCCGGGTAACTGCCCATTCATTCACGGGTAATGAGAGAGAGAGAGAGAGAGAGAGAGAGAGAGAGAGAGAGAGAGAGAGAGAGAGAGAGAGAGAGAGAGGTCATTATTTAGTGACGATGTTGGGTAGTGCAGTAACCTCGTATTGCTGTTGGCCTGATATTAATTGCTTACATCATCAAGAAATAATGTAAAAATTCGTTTTTATTATCAAGGCAGGATCTCAAAGGGGCTAATTTTCTGTATTTTAATTTGTTTCCAACTGATTCTTAGCGTACTGAAACGTTGGGAAGTTAAAACCTAAATTTATTATTATTATTATTATTATTATTATTATTATTGGAGAAATAAATTCACAGTTATGTGTACATATATTTAAATATAAAACTGCACAGATAGCTTTCGGGAATCTGTACAGATTTATCTTTAAATATTTACATATATATAACTGAGGATTTGTTTCTCCATTTTAAGACTCATGCTACTGTGAGTATTTATTATTATTATTATTATTATTATTATTATTATTATTATTATTATTATTATTATTATTATTATTATTATTATTATTATTATTACTGAGAATATAACATCTATTCATATGGCCATCGACTTGAAATTCAAGCTTCCAAAGAATACAAGCTTCCAAAGAATATGGTGTCCATTTGAAAGAGATTACAGAAGGTAACAGGAAATACAGAAAGAAGAGATTAGCTATTCAAAAAAAAAAAAAAAAAAAAAAAACCAAAGTGACAGTGGGCTTCCCCAATCAAGATCTAAGCAAAAACCTAAGAAAAATAAAACAGACTCTTCAAACTGTTATATCTCTACTTGCAAAGCTGCAATAAGTAACAAACTGCTATTTTACCTCTGCTCTAACCACTCGTAAGAAGAAATCAGCTATTAGAAAAGAAAAAAATAAAAGCAAAAGAGAAAAGGGGTTTCCCATAACAAGAACTAAGTGAAACTCTGACAAAAATCAAACACAATCTTCCAACTTGTTGCATCACATCTGCAGAGCTGCAATAACAGCTACTTTACCGCTGCTCTAACTACTCGTAATACAGAATTCATTCCAAGAGGCCCCCCAACCTCTTCACCTGGCCTGGAAATCGATAGGACACGGTAGCGGCATTACGACAAAACCACCTAGCCCACTAGGTGTAACCCCTGGTACTCGCGAAGTCATGTTGGATTCTTTGACAGTTTAAATCTAGGCTCCATTCTGCGAGATTATTCCACTCGATTCCCGAGGCCCAGACGTCAGTGGTTTGACGCATCTCTTTACAACGTTAAAGGTAAACGCAGTGACCTTTTCGTAATTTATTGCTTGCTATTTGTATCATCTGAATCTCGGTTCCTTTCCGCTAGGTTATTCCAACTGATTCCTAGGGCCTAGACGTCAGTGGTCTGACGTTCACAAAGTTAGACGCAAACGCAATGGCTTTGGTAATGTGATGCTTGCTTCTCGTACGGTTTAAGTCACGGTTCCATTCTGAGAGAGTGTTCCAAACTATTCCAAAAGCACACACGTCAGTGGTTTGACGTATCTCTTCAAAAATTCAGACGTAAAATCCATAACCTGTCGCAAAGTATGTTTGATTTTCCTACGTTTTAAATCATCGTTGCATTCTCCGAATCCCACTCGATTCCAAATGCATATACGTCTGTGATTTGACGTTATTCTTCCAAAAATTCAGACGTAAAATCCATAACCTTTCGCAAAGTATGTTTGATTCTCGTACGTTTTAAATCATCGTTGCATTCTCCGAATTTCACTCGATCCCAAAGGCACATACGTCAGTAGTTTGACGTTATTCTTCAAAAACTTTGACGTAAAATCCATAACCTTTCACAACGTATGTTTGATTCTCGTACGGTTTCAATCACGGTTCCTGTCTAAGAGAGTATTCCAAACTATTCTAGACGTCGCTTGTCTGACGCACCTCTTGAAAAAAAACTTAGACGTAAACGCACTTTCCGCAAACTGGAATCACCTTCTCTTTGAAGTCAAAAGCCCGAATCATGACAGTGCTGAGTAAAAATGGCCGTTTTTATTTACGTTCAGCCCGATGCAAAGAACCGAATGATTCACTCGATTTTTCTGCTAAGCATTTTAAATCTGCTCAAAGGGACCGGATATTCAGCGTTACTAAATATGAATTGACAAAAAAAATAAGAGAGAGTAAATTGGAATGACAGATCTGGAAGTTAGTCATCACAAAATATGAAAGAGTGTCAACTTGGCCTTAAAAGTGTGAAGTGTGTGCATGAAATGACACATCTGGAAGTTAGTCACCACAAAATATGAGGCCACTAGGCCTTAAAAGTATGATGTGTGTGTGTGCATGGAATGACACATCTGAAATGAAGTCATCACTAAATACCATTTTCTCAGTTCATGGAAAGGTGAGAGTTGCCATAAAATCCGCTTTAAGCTCAGTGATTCAGAAGGAAAAGAAGACAGTTATTTCCATAATAAAATGGAGAAAAAATGGAATGAGTCCCCAAACGGGGGAGAAAAAGGTCAGAATATTAAGGATTGAGATAATCCGCAGACGTATTCAGAACTTTAAGTTCAAATGTTGGAAAGGTTGTAAAACATGAAGCCTTTTTTTTTTTCTTAGTGACAAACAAAGAGAAGCCTTTAAATATATCCTGAATAAAATTACATAAAAACATTACTGGAGATTCTATAGATTAGGAACAATATTTGTAAACAATAATAATAATAATAATAATAATAATAATAATAATAATAATAATAATACATTTGTACCCATACATAACTGTGGATTTGTTTCTTCAACAACAACAACAACAACAATAATAATAATAATAATAATAATAATAATAATAACAATAATAATAATAATAATAATAATAATAATAATATTTAAACCCATGTGTAACTGCGGATTCATTTCTCCAATAATAATAATAATAATAATAATAATAATAATAATAATAATAATAATAATAATACATTTGTACCCATACAAACTTTGGATTTGTTTATCCAACAACAACAACAACAACAATAATAATAATAATAATAATAATAATAATAATAATAATAATAATAATAATAATAATAATATTTAAACCCATGTGTAACTGCGGATTCATTTCTCCAATAATAATAATAATAATAATAATAATAATAATAAAAACAAGTACGAAACAAAAGCCCAATCGACGAAACAATTTGAAAAATGGCAGCTCAGCAATTATCGAACCCTGGCACCACGTGTCGTTAGTAAATTACAGACCATTATAGAACAATAGCGAAACATTAGCCCAAATTGAATATCAGCAAATCCCCCCGAGCAAAAGAAGAAAGAAAATGAAAGAGAGAGAGAGAGAGAGAGAGAGAGAGAGAGAGAGAGAGAGAGAGAGAGAGAGGAGTTACTACGGCTGCAACCTTTCTCTTTCTCTCTCTCTCACTCACACAGACACGTATGAAATATAATAAATGCCCCAATTTGTTTCTGACAGAATATGTGTGTGTGAGAGAGAGAGAGAGAGAGAGAGAGAGAGAGAGAGAGAGAGAGAGAGAGAGAGAGAGAGAGAGAGGGAATTATTGAGGCTGTTGTAGCCTCCCTCTCCTCTCTCTCTCTCTCTCTCTTTCTCTCTTACACATATACACAATCAAGACAAATAAATCATAAACGCCCCAACATGTTTCTAACAGAGAGAGAGAGAGAGAGAGAGAGAGAGAGAGAGAGAGAGAGAGAGAGAGAGAGAGAGAGAGAGAGGATCACTGAGGCTGTTGTAGCCTCTCTCTCTCTCTCTCTCTCACACACACACACACATAACCAAGACCAATAAATTATAAATGTCCCAACACGTTTCCAACAGAGAGAGAGAGAGAGAGAGAGAGAGAGAGAGAGAAGAGAGAGAGAGAGAGAGAGAGAGAGAGAGAGAGAGAAGAATCCACAGGAAAGAGGAATTGATTATGACGAAGCCAGAGAAGCGACTCTGGACCATGACAGGATGGCTCTGATAGCTGGCTGCATGGTTGGCAGTAAATGCCCCAATCTGTTTCAAGGAGAGAGAGAGAGAGAGAGAGAGAGAGAGAGAGAGAGAGAGAGAGAGAGAGAGAGAGAGAGATCACTGAGGCTGTAGCCTTCCTCTCTTTTATACAAACGCATACAATACAATAAATGTCCCAATCTGTTCCTTACACTGAGAGAGAGAGAGAGAGAGAGAGAGAGAGAGAGAGAGAGATGCATATGAAATCCAGCGAGTACTGACAGGGGCCGGAAGGGGAAATCGCTAATAACACCGAAATCAAGAAGGAATACTTATTGGCACGGAGAGAGAGAGAGAGAGAGAGAGAGAGAGAGAGAGAGAGAGAGAGAGAGAGAGAGAGAGAGAGCAGGCTACTGGGCTGCCTTCATCTAAAAAATATTCTAAACGAGGGGACGAATCGGGAATAGCATGCAATCCATATGGGAATCTGGAATGGGGATCCAGGAAGAATGGGAATCCTGAGTGGGAATCCAGGAAGAATGGGAATTCAGGCCAAGAGAATGATGCACTTGGCAGATAGGAATCGTAAACGAAAAGACTGGAATGGAATCGAGGGAATTATTGCGTAGCGTAATTACATTTCATATCTCTAACCTTCGTTGGGAATGCCTGTGTTTAAATGGTATAGAGGTGTATTAGTATGTATATTTGGAATATTTGTGCTTATATGCTTATGGAAGTGTATTATGCATATTTGGAATATTTGTGTTTATATGTGTTTAAAGGTGTATTATGTATATTTGGAATATTTTTGTTTGCATGTGTATGGAGGTGTATTATGTATATTTGGAGTATTTGTGTTTACATGTGTATGGAGGTGTATTATGTATATTTGAAATATTTTTGTTTACATGTGTATGGAGGTGTATTATGTATATTTGAATATTTGCGTTTATTTGTATGGAGGTGTAATATGTATGTTTGGAATATTTGTGTTTATATGTGTATGGAGGTGCATTAGTATGTATATTTGGAATATCTGTGTTTATATGTGTATAAAGGTGTATTATATACATTTGAAAGACGTGTGTTTCTATTTCTATAGAGGTGTATTATTAGATATATTTGACATACTTGTGTTTATCTGTGTATAACGGTGTATTACAAATATTTCAAATGTTTTTGTTTATATTTTTATAAAGGTGTATTATTTTACGTATATTTGAAATGCTTCTTTAAACGGTTATACAAGTGTATTATTACGTATATATTTTGGAATGATTGTGTTTCTGTTTAAAACATCGTATCATTATATACAATTTAAACGCTTGTCTTTATGTTTATAGAGGTGCATTTTATGTATATTGATACATAAAATGTATTCATGTATGAGTATATACTATACACATCTGGGATCATACATGTACACATGTAATATATCAGCAGATACATTCATTAAAACTGCAGTGTTACAATAGATCCCTTGGGACTGGAGGAGAGAGAGAGAGAGAGAGAGAGAGAGAGAGAGAGAGAGAGAGAGAGAGAGAGAGAGAGAGAGAGAGAGAACTGAATATACAATATCGAAAACCATCAGTTCATGATTATTATTATTATATTTTCAAAAGAAGGTACAAAACACAAGAGAAGGAGAAAAGAATCATTTTACAAATATCTCCCAGAATTATTGCTGGCGTGAAGCGCCCTGGCAAACATCAAAGCGCAGAGCGTTTTCGGAGATGAAATGGAGAGAGAGAGAGAGAGAGAGAGAGAGAGAGAGAGAGAGAGAGAGAGAGAGAGAGAGAGGTGGGCGATCTCAGCATCGGCAAATATTACTATCGGAGACGATTTCAAATCCTTGAAAAGGTTCGCTGGAATTGAGACGCCTCCCCGATCAAGCAACTTTCTTGGAAATGTCAGCATTCACCGTCGTAATAGGATGGTGAATTTGTAAGAAAATTAAAGATAATAAAGATAAAAAAAAACAAAGTCTAAACGAAACAAAGTAGGAAGAAGAAGGACGGATTCCCCACTGAATTGTTTTAAGAGCCATCTTTTAAATGAATGTAGGATTTGAAGACACTCTTCCACTAAGGGCATGTGAGCTCCTATGCATCGACCTCAGCCCTCTCTCTCTCTCTCTCTCTGTGTAATGATGTGGCCTCAAACCAATCTCTCTGCATTCGCAACAGTACCTCTGCAAAGAGCTCTCTCTCTCTCTCTCTCTCTCTCTCTCTCTCTCTCTCTCTCTCTCTCTCCGTGTAATGATGTGACCTCAGACCAATCGCTGGGAAGTCGCACCAGTGCCTTTGACGCGGGCATAACCCATTATGAGGTGCAATAACCGTATCCATTTCAGCCTGTTCACCTGCTCTCGCCGTAACCTGACACGTGTCCTTTTCATTATTTTTGGGGGCTTTCGTACCAGGAGGAGGAGGAGGAGGAGGAGGAGGAGGAGGAGGAGGAGGAGGAAAGAGAACCCAATAACCTAAAATCCTTAGCTGACATTTCATGGGAAGAGGAATATAAGGGTTTTCGTACGACGACGAAGAGGAGGAGGAGGAGGAGGAGGAGGAGGAGGAGGAGGAGAGGAGGAGGAGGAGGAGGAAGAGGGGGATGAGGAGGAGGAGGAGGAGGAGGAGGAGGAGGAGGAGGAGGAGGAGGAGGAGGAGGGGAGGAGGAGGAGAAGGAAAGAGAACCAAATAACCCAAAATCCTCAGGTGACATTTCATGGAAAGAGGAATACAAGGGTTTTCTTACCAGGAGGAGGAGGAGCAGGAGGAGGAGCAGGAGGAGGACCCAATTACCTAAAATCCTCAGCTGACATTTCATGGAAAGAGGAATACAAGGAAAGATGGACAGCCATTTAAGAATGAAGGAGAGGATGATTTGAGAGAGCAAAGGAAATTTGTAAGAAACAAAGCACAGACCGTTTGTAAGCAACAGTACAGTAACAGAGCAAAGGCCATTTGAAGTAACAGTAACAGAAAAATTTGTAATAGTAACAGAGCAAAGGCCATTTGTAAGAAAACAGTAACGGAGCAATTTGTAATAGTAACAGAACAAAGGCCATTTATAAGTAACAGTAACAGAGCAATTTGTAATAGTAACAGAACAAAGGCCATTTGCAAGTAACAGCAACGGGGCAAAGGCAATTTGTAAGTAACAGGAATAGACCAAAGGCCATTTGTAAGTGACAGCCACAGAGCAAAGGAAATTTGTAAGCAGCAGTAACGGAACAAAAGCCATTTATTACGTAACAGTAACACTGCCGCAATACCCTCCTCAGTAAATACTATCTCTTTAAAGAAAGCAATTTACGAATATCGAATCAAATAATCTATAGACATGAGTATTGATCTAAAATGATAAGAGACTATAAATTCTGAAAGGTAAATTCTCACCAAACCAAAATTTTACCAATAAATTCACGCAGTCATGGGACATTTATCTTTTCAGTGATCTTGCCAGTCATCTCACTCAAAAGAAAAAGAAAAAGAAATAAAAAAAGGGTCAATTGCCTTCATGCCAGATTATGTGAAGTTAATCAGTTTCTCAAGATTAAATCCTCTGAGCAGATTTAAGTTGTTGAGGTAAGTTCTAGATATATAATGGTCTAAAGGATTCTGGATGACATTAGATGGAAAAAAATTATATATATATATATATAATATATATATATATATATATATATATATATATATATATATATATCACACATTATCACGCACACACACACACACACATATATATATATATATATATCACACATGACCACAGGTGAAAAATAAGAGACGGGGTGGTTGTGTATGTTCGTCAGTACTGTTCCTGTAGTATATAAATTTATATTTGTGACTTCTAATACTCTGTATTAGTCCTTCGTCAATGGCTTGAAAATAAAGTCGAAACCGGTCATAGGACCTACACCCCGTCTCGTACTTTTCACCTCGTGTGACAAATGAATCATGTACAAAAGTGATTATAATCATATATATATATATATATATATATATATATATATATATATATATATATATATATATATATATATATATATATATATATATACACACACAAACACACACACACAAACAAACAAACACCATCTAAAAACAGAAACACAAACTTCACACCGTGGTATCAGGAAAAAATCAAGTTATATATATATATATATATATATATATATATATATATATATATATATATATATATATATATATATATATACAGACAACAAACACACACACACAAACAAACAAACACCATCTAAAAACAGAAACACAATTACTTCATCTTTCCACTCCGTGGTATGCAGGAAAACCCGACACATCAACCCCTTACTGTCCTGTTCAGTTATCCAGTGGAGGAAGAAAGCCCCTTTTGTTATCTCTCATGACAATGGTTAATCAAAAGCCTTTCAGTGTTATTAGGAACCGGGTCGTTCGTTACTTTGAACCGCGACGTGTTTACGCCGCGTTCAAAGGCCACCTGAACGCACTGCCTCCCACGCGAAGTGACTCACTTCGGATGGAAATCGCAGGGAGATAGCGAGTTTTTTTTTTTTTTTTTTTTTGGTGGGAGTCGCAGCCAGATAGTGAGTTTTTTTGGGGGTTGTAGGGGGCATTGGTGGAGGTTTGAATGAACTAATCAAAACGACTAGAGTTTTTTGTTTTTTAAAGCTTTCAGTCACTGATTTCTGTGATAATCGAATGTAATGAGGATCGGTAACCGTAAACATTTGCGATTCTAACATTCATAATAAATGTTCTGGATGTCCAGATAGTTTCGCATCAAAATGCTATACAGGGAAATAAAATGTTTAAATACATATATATATACATACACACAAACACACACACACATATATATATATATATATATATATATATATATATATATATATAGATATATATATATATATATATATATATATATATATATATATATATATATATATATATATATATATATATAAATATATATATATATATATATACAGTGTATCCGTGTACGTGAGAATCTATTCATCTATATATATCTTTTGTAAATCAGTGTGATTTCAAGTGATTATTTCAAAAATAACATACCCTCTTTTCCCAAGGAGAGATGACGAAATAAAAACTTGAAAAAAAAATCTGGAAACCAAATTTCCATTGAATCTCATAAATTTCCAAAGAGCTTATAGAGAGAGAGAGAGAGAGAGAGAGAGAGAGAGAGAGAGAGAGAGAGAGAGAGAGTGGTTGATGCCTGAGGCTAACTGGGATGGAAGACTGTTAACGGGGTAGATAAAAAGTCTACATACCTCAAACAACACGATTCGGCACCTTTATTCTTGTGCTACTGACTCGATTTGGTTAGTCTTTCCCATCCTGTGTTGGATCTCTCTCTCTCTCTCTCTCTCTCTCTCTCTCTCTCTCTCTCTCTCTCTCCTTTCACTAATTAAATTATAGTCAGTCAATCCATTTCCCCTTTCCTTCTCTCTCTCTCTCTCTCTCTCTCTCTCTCTCATTCCTTTCACTAAATAAATTATAGTCAGTCAATCAATTTCCCTTCTCTCTCTCTCTCTCTCTCTCTCTCTTTCATTCTTTTCACTAAATAAATTGTAATCAGTCAATCAATTTCCCTTTCTCTCTCTCTCTCTCTCTCTCTCTCTCTAAATAACTTACAGTCAATCAATTTCCTTTCCATTCTCTCTCTCTCTCTCTCTAAATTATAGTCAGTCAATCAATTTCCCTTTTCCTTCTCTCTCTCTCTCTCACTCTTTTCACTAAATAAATTGCAATCAGTCAAACAATTTCCCTTTTCCTTCTCTCTCTCTCTAAATAACTTACAATCAATTTCCTTTCCATTCTCTCTCTCTCTCTCTCTCCAAATAACTTGCAATCAATCAATTTCCTTTCCATTCTTTCTCTCTCTCTATCTCTAGCTCCTCCCAATCTCTTCCTCAAGTCTCTCATTCATTTTAATCTCTCTCTCTCTCTCTTACCCTTCTCTTTACCTCCCTTTCACCTCATTCCTTCCCCTCTTTTTTTTTTCTTTACATCAGGACGAAAAACAACGCCTGGAGAGGCCGCTGGAAGAAGCACATACATATCCCCCCGTCATCTTTTCCGACGTGTTTCTCTTCAAGAGAGGATATTGTGTTGGAGTTTTCTCTCCCCCAGAGTATAAAAATTAAAGACAGAGAATAATACTGCTTCTTCTTCGCCTTTTCGACTCGAATGCTCGACGTGTGCATCCGCGTGGGTGAGTGAGAAAAAATGCGCAGGCGCGCCGGGAAAAAGATGACAGGCGATTCGTGGTGCATCTGGGGGCGAGTGAGAAAAAATGCGCAGGCGCGCCTGGAAAAAGATGACAGGCGATTCGTGGTGTGTCTGGGGGTGAGTCAGAAAAAATGCGCAGGCGCGCCTGGAAAAAGATGGCAGGTGATTCGTGATGCATCTAGGGTGAGTCAGAAAAAATGCGCAGGCGCGCCTGGAAAAAGATGACAGGTGATTCGTGGTGGATCTGGGGGTGAGTGAGAAAAAATGCGCAGGCGCGCCTGGAAAAAGATGGCAGGTGATTCGTGGTGCATCTGCGTGGGTGAGTCAGAAAAAATGCGCAGGCGCGCCTACAAAAAGTGAAGTGATAAAGTTGAATGCAAAAAAAAAAAAAAAAAAAAAAAAAAAAAAAAAAACAGGATTAAAATTGAGAAAAAATTACTAGGTAAGAAATGTCAAGATACCTGTACGATATCAGAATGTTCTGAAGTGGTTTGGTCATGTGGAGAGAATTAGAGAATTAGCCTGTATGTTGTTGTAAAGAATGTATAATTCGGAAATTTTAGGAGGGAAGAGAGGAAAGAGGCGTGGAATATGCTGGGCAGATAGAACAGTAGAGGTTTTGGAAAGAAAGGACTTTTGATAAGGAACAAATCATGGAGAAGGGTTTGCAATTAACTTATGAAAATATTTCCTAATAATAATTTGACCATAATCAGATGCTTTTTAATACATAAATACCTTCAACAGATAATCATGAGCTACTCTTTGCTTAATACATATACATGACAAAGGAGCAGAGACTATTTTTATACATCTTTTCCGTACACATTTAAACAAGGGGCATATATGAGGGCACAAATGAGTCCAGTCCCGGAAGTTACACGACACACACACAGAGAGAGAGAGAGAGAGAGAGAGAGAGAGAGAGAGAGAGAGAGAGAGAGAGAGAGAGAGAAAGCAGACCACTTTGGAATCTTTCCGGAAATTAATGGAGAAATGGATGCTATTCCAATTATAGTTTTTATCCTCGTAAAAGAGAGAGAGAGAGAGAGAGAGAGAGAGAGAGAGAGAGAGAGAGAGAGAGAGAGAGAGAGGGGGCAGTACATGCATTTACTTCCGGTTGTGTTCTGTTGGTAATGGGAGATACAAACGTTTCCTGGAGAGAGAGAGAGAGAGAGAGAGAGAGAGAGAGAGAGAGAGAGAGAGAGAGAGAGAGAGAGAGAGAGAGAGACTCAGTAAATGCATCTCTGTCCGGATCTATTCTGTTGGTAATGAGAAACACAAACATTCCCTTGTTTTAAAAAAAAGTTGTAATAATATTCCATAACCTAATTGAACCATCGCGTATGAACCGACATGATCAGTTGTAATAACAAGCTTACAACTTATAGTTGTAATAACAGGCTTGCAACAATGCGCATTCGGGAAATGACGGTATTAAAAAAGATACGACGTAGGTTAAAATAATATCTATGACGTTATAGCTGTGTTGGATCATCATTTTCGACAATACTCCGTTGTTAGATGTCATCGAAACGTATGTGCATACATTTAATATATTGTATGTATTGTAAAATTTAATTATATACACTCAAAACGGAAATAATGTTTCCGATTTCTAAATATTGGCAAAAGTTTAACTCTAATGTCAGAGTTTGTCCGTTCCAGCATAATGAGTTTAAATTGTATTATTTAATTTCATGCTCAACATGTCCCTACGGTGTATTTTATATCGTATATATTTTATATATTTTGATGAGAATGTATAAAAAAGATTATACTGATCGGTATATCTAGTTACTAATGGAAAAGACACTTAAAAAAAATATTGATGATACTGACAAGAAAATTATTATATTTTCTCATCCACTCTGCAGAGCAAATGATATATACGTATGTATTTAGTGGAATAATAAGAAATATATTCTTTTATGTTTTATAATATATATATATATATATATATATATATATATATATATATATATATATATATATATATATGTATGTATGTATGTATGTATATATATATATATATATATATATATATATATATATATATATATATATATATATATATATATATCTGTTTATTACATTGATTACATAGAAGACTTACGGTATGGAAAAAAGTAAAGCTCTTCCGTATTCTAATAATAATAATAATAATAATAATAATAATAATAATAATAATAATAAATCACAGTTACTCAACTGCAAATGATAAAAAAAAATCTCCATGTGAAATCAATTTTAGACTTGTCTCCTAATGCAACCAGGAAAGAAAGCTAGAACGAAAGAAAAAAAAAGTAAGAGAGAGAGAGAGAGAGAGAGAGAGAGAGAGAGAGAGAGAGAGAGAGAGAGAGAGAGAGAGAGAGAGAGAGATCAGAGGAGCACAGCAGACGGGAGTGTCATTCCGCAAACGCCCCGAGATCTCATTACGTTTAGCGAGAAGAAGAATCGCTTCTCGGAATACGAAAGCAATTAAGCCTCGCGTTGTCTTTCTTCTCTATTGAATGATCGAACTGTTTACCTACATCGCCCCGTCATTTCTCAGACTTTCCTCTCTTAATGACTTCAGTACGTCAGAGGCGTTTTTCAACTTTGTAACACAACAGCAGAAGGCTCTGCAAAGTTGCTGTCATTTTTGCCTGACTCATATTGTGGGCGAGGTTAAATTGCCCCGCCCACTCTCTCTCTCTCTCTCTCTCTCTCACACACACACACACACACACACACACACACACACACACACACACACACACACACACACACACATATATATATTATATATGTATGTATATATAAATACAGATACATAAAGAGAGAGAGAGAGAGAGAGAGAGAGAGAGAGAGAGAGAGAGAGAGAGAGAGAGAGAGAGAGAGAGAGAGAGAGAGAGAGAGAGATTTAAGATCCTAACCCATATCCTTCTCATATTATCAACAATTATTCCTGGCCCCGAATCTTACGATTCACAAATATATTCATTATAAAAACCAATAACTTTTTAGAGAGAGACACTGTTAACAGACAGGTAAGCTGAAAGTCAAGCACACAGACAGACAGTCAGACAGACACAGACAAGTACAGACCTCCCATTTAAAAATAATAAAACCATAACAAGACAAAAACCGAAAATGAAAGTTCGAACATTTGAAAAAAAGAAAAAAAAAAAAACTATCCCTCCAAAAAAGAAATTCGATTCTGCATTTGCAAAAGTTCCGTG
This sequence comes from Macrobrachium rosenbergii, assembly GCF_040412425.1. Taxonomy (NCBI): domain Eukaryota; kingdom Metazoa; phylum Arthropoda; class Malacostraca; order Decapoda; family Palaemonidae; genus Macrobrachium; species Macrobrachium rosenbergii. Next base: position 14,499,862 of record NC_089765.1, on the reverse strand, counting down.
ACTAACACCCCTCCCTCCCCTTCCCCCCCTCTCTCTCTTTCTCGTCGTCAGCGTCCGGTAATCAATAGGTGAATGACAGCCTGACAGCAGCCCTTCACATTTTCTTAATTAATCGCCCAAATCTTTAAGAAAGGACATTTTTGGATATTTCTGGCAGACGTTTCTCGTCCAAGGCCAGTTATTATTCCTTTTATTTTTAATACTGAAAGGGTTAATCACACACCTGTGTGTGTGTGTGTGTGTGTGTGTGTGTGTATTTGGGGAAGGAAAAAGGAAATGATGACTGCCCCTGTGTAGTTTTCTGGGCATGAGAGAATTAGGTTAATAAAAGAGAAAGACTTTGTGGATTTTGAAGGTTGAGTGAAATGCTGGGATAAAGTGTGTGAATGTATGTATGTATGTATATGTATATATACATATACATGAATGCATATATATACATATTATATATGTATGATATATATACATATATATATATATATATATATATATATATATATATATATATATATATATATATATATATATATATATATATATATATATATATATACAAACTTTATTTCAACCTTCAAAATCCACAAATTCTTTCTCTCTTATTAACCTAATTCTCCAATACATATATATACATACATGTATATATACACATATCAATACATATACAAAATAATAACAATGCCTGCAATAAACAGCTCAACACTTAAAAAAAAAAACACACACACGCACAGAAAAACCTAAAACTGCCAAAAACCCATCAAAAACCCATCTGAAGATTTCCATCCCAGAAAAAAAAAAACTCACCCACTTAAAAAAAAAAAAAAAAGTACTACACATTTCATCCCCGTTCTATAAAAAAAAAAAACCTAACTCGGAAAACACATCCTCACAGTGATCTGCGCAAGTAAGGAGAGTCAACAACAACCGGTAAAAGGGAACAAAGCGCCCCGGGGGTATGAGGTGGGCAAATATTCTTAAATCAACCTGGGAAGACTTCCCGGCGTAAACAGTGGCATTCGTTCTAATCCACTGAGGTGGCTTTTGA
>NC_089765.1:14478820-14491320 GCF_040412425.1 Macrobrachium rosenbergii | reverse complement strand
GTCTCGTAATGGAGACTGAAAAAAAAATGGTTATCAAAGATGCCTTTTCTTATTCGTCTCCTTTGATGATTTCCCGTTTGTCATTTCATAAAGGAACTTCGTAACATTTTAAAATTATTTTGTGGCTTGTGTCTTGCTTTCTAAGGCCCCTTTATCAACTCACTGCACAGTAGCACTAACATGCAGTCAATGTGCCTCGCTGTCGAACTTCTCAGTTCCAGAGGTCCTTTATTCCTCACAGAGTCGGATTGTGGAACAGTCTCCCAGAGGATATTGTGCAATTGGAGCCTCAGAGAAGTTCAAGCGAAGATGGAATGCATTACTACCCTACAACAATTCTCCTCGTATTTCAACAATTTACTAACAATTTTATCTGTTTATTAACTTGTTAGTTTATTTTTTAGTTTTTTAGTAATTGATATCTTCTTCTTTCTGTATTTCCTATTACCTTGTTACTTTTAAATGAACGTAATAATCTTTGGAAGCTTGAATTTCAGGTCAGTGGCCCCTTTGGTGGGCTTTTTAGATGAATAGGGTTCATCTTCTGAATAATAATAATAATAATAATAATAATAATAATAATAATAATAATAATAATAATAATAATTCTGTATTTCCTGTTACCTTCTGTTACTTCTTTCAAATGAACATAATAATCTTTGGAAGCTTGAATTTCAAGTTAATGGCACCTGTGGTGTGCTTGTTAGACATGAATAGGGTTCATCTTCTGAATAATAATAATAATAATAATAATAATAATAATAATAATAATAATAATAATAATAATAATAATAATAATAATAATAATAATAATAATAGAAGCGAATCATTACAAAATCTAAAGGCTACTTTTGGTATTTATCCCAATATTCTCCCTTTGTATGGGTTTCCATAACGCTTTCAAGAATAAAACCCTTCACCAGTAAGCTTTTTTTTCCTATTTTTCCATGAGGATAGACAACAACCTGATCATTCACTATCCATTCTCATCCTGAGCGATGCTACAAGAAAAAAAAAACACTCACACACACACAAACAAACTGATACTATTCCATTGCAATTTCTGAACGATTCTAAAAAAAGCATTCACTAAAATTGTCATGAATCCTTGCTAAAAAAAAAAATAGGCAAAAACAAACTTATTAGGCTAATCCATTGCAATTTGTGGACGATTCTAAAAAAAATTTACTGAAACTGACGTGGGTACATGCTAAAAAAATGGAAAAAAAAACCTAAACTGATATAAGTCCATTTAAACTCTGAACGATTCTAAATAGAAAAATTTACTAAAACTAACGTGAGTCCATGCTAAAAAAATAAGACAAAAATAAACTTAAATTGATATTAGTGCATTGTAATTTCTGAACGATTCTAAAATAAAAAAAAAACATTCACTGAAGCTGACTCAAGTACATACTAAAAAAAAAAACTTATACTGATATTAATCCACTGCAATTTCTGGACGATTCTAAAAAAAAAAAAACATTCACTAAAACTGACGTGAGTCCAAACTGAAAAAAAGGCAAAAAAAAAAAAAAAAACTTAATCTGATATTAATCCACTGCAATTTCTGAACGGTTCTAAAAAAAACATTCACTAAAACTGACGTGAGTCCATACTAAAACAAAAAAGGCAAAAACAAACTTAAACTGATATACATCCACTGCAATTTCTGGACGATTCTAAAACAAAACAAAAAAAAAAAAACACCCACCAAAACTGACGTGAGTCCAAACTGCTATCAAGCCGTTCACAAAACGAGCTTGTGGGAACACAGTGGGAACATAAACAGCTACATGCGGACCAAAAAACATCAGCTCATCCCATCTGATTGCCCCGCACTTCAAACGCTGATGAGACACGCTTGCTTTTTGGGAAAAGAGGCACACCTCCCCCCAAAAATAAAGGTGTAATGAAATAAAGCAGTACCTGCAAACGGAGGGTGGAATACAGCCCCATTTTCTAGTATAGGGTGATTGCCAGACCCATCAGAATGGGATGCGTGCTGGCGATGAGGGGGCATTTGTCTAACAAGCAAGAATTGTGATGTTAGTGGATTGAGTGAATAGATAAATCTCACATACAGACATTATATATATACAATATACACACACACACACACAGTTATTATATATATACTGTATATATATATATATATATATATATATATATATATATATATATTATATATATATATATATATATATATATATATATATATATATATTATATATATATATATATATATATATATATATATATATATATATATATATAGAGAGAGAGAGAGAGAGAGAGAGAGAGAGAGAGAGAGAGAGAGAGAGAGAGAGAACTTTTAAAAAATGTAGCCATACGCGAAAAAAGAGTGGTAACGTTTATAAAACTTAACATCAGAGAGAGAGAACTTTTTTAAAATGTAACCATAAGCGAAAAAAGACATGGAACGTTTATAAAACTCAACATCAGAGAGAGAGAGAGAGAGAGAGAGAGAGAGAGAGAGAGAGAGAGAGAGAGAGAGAGAACTTTTTTAAAATGTAACCATAAGCGAAAAAAGACATGAAACGTTTATAAGAACTTAACACCTTTATAAAATGTATCCATAAGCGAAAAAAGAGACGAAACCTTTATAAAACTCAACATCAGAGAGAGAGAGAGAGAGAGAGAGAGAGAACTGATGACATCATGAAAATAAATTAAGCAACAAGGATATCTCCAGTCATGCTAAATATTGACTACTTTTGTTGTGACGAAGATACAGCAAAGGCTAATCTATCAACATCCTTTCTTCTATCAGTTGACTACAATGTCGAATTGATGCAAGAGTTGGAACAGCCAATTCTACTTTGTCTGTAATGTCGCTGGACAATAAGCAACAGACGTACTTGATTACGTCTGTGAAAGTAGGAAACGTGAGATTAACTTTTATCATATAAAGTCACCGGTAATGCTTAGAACATCATCATGGTTTGGGCACAGTTTCCAGCTCGTGTAGGCCATGTATGTATGCATGCATGCGTGTGTGTGTGTGTGTGAGTATGTATGTATGTATGTATATATATATATATATATATATATATATATATATATATATATATATATATATATATATATATATATATATATATTATATCATATATATAAATATATATATTCATATATATATATATATATATATATATATATATATATATATATATATATATATATATATATATATATATATATATAACCACTAAGATACATCCCCACCCCAATGCAAATTCTCTTGGAAAATTCAAACCAATTCCTAAAGAAACGAAAAACATGAAGAGCTTACGTAATGAATATGTAAACACTTTTAAAACTGAATAATGGCTTCACAGACTTCTGAACAAGTTAGGCCAGTTTTATCAGAGATAACAAGATTTTTTTTTCTTTTTTTTTTTTGCAAGTCCCAAGATGAAGGCATTTACAAGAGTTTTAATAAAGTTCTGAACTAATTTCCGTTCATGAACCTGAAAAAAATTAAGCCTAGGTTTTTAATTATAAAAAATTAATAATATAAGTATGTGACTGCGTAAGCTGCTTTTCAATGCCAATTTTCTTTGCGTAATCTGTTTGCGTAGATGCGTATGAAATGACCTAAAAATGTATCTTTAATAAAGTGATTGAACTAATTTCCATGCATGAACCAGGCAAAAAATTAAGCTTGGGTTTTCATTATTAAAATAAATATTATAGGTATGTGATGGCGTAATGATTAAAATAGCAGTTTTCCTTGCGTAATCTGCGTAAACGCTTATGAAATTCCCTAAGGCGGTATCTCTGACAAAGCTTTTGAACTAATTTCCATGCTTGAACGTAGGAAAAACTGAAGCCTCGCTTTTAATTATAAAAAAATAATATTAAAAAGTTCGTGGTGACGTACTGTTCCAATAGCAATTTTCTTTGCGTAACCAGTTTGCGTAAACGCTTATGAAACTCCCTGAGGCTGTATCTTAGTGGGTTAATTACCCACTTGGTTGAACGTCAAGATTCTTTTTACAGAATGTTAGGATTTACGTATTTTATTTATAACACTGGCTTCAAGGCAACTAGAGGTAATTGCAGTACGTTACAGATTTCCTTTACAATATTGGCTTCAAAGCAACTAGAGGTAATTACAGGACGCAACAGGAGATACGGGTTGTAAAGAAGCTGTTTGAGGTGAAATTGTTGACTGAAAATTAAAATATTATATAATGCATAAATATACTTAATTTCATATTATATCCTGAAAAAATAAGGAAGACTCCTTATAATAAACACAACAACCGCACAAAACATTCAAACAATCATTTTCAGATTATATATATTTTCAAATGACGTTGCCTTTGGTGGAGAGAGAGAGAGAGAGAGAGAGAGAGAGAGAGAGAGAGAGAGAGAGAGAGAGAGAGAGAGAGAGAGCACCCCTTTACAAAACATTTTTTCCTTTTGAAAGGTATTATAAACTGAAGTACCAAGGCTGGTAGCCTAGTATATATATATATATATATATATATATATATATATATATATATATATATATATATATATATATATATATATATATATATATATATATATATATATATATATATATATATATATATATATATATATATATATATATATATATATATATATATATATATATACATATACATATACACACACACACAATCACTAAGCTTGACAGCCCAGTGGTAAGAGTATTCTAGTCACTGGAGCCGAAGGTTCTCGCTGTTCGGTGGATCGAAACCACCGGGTGACAAACCACTTTTGTATTTTATATATATATATATATATATATAAACCACATTTGTATATTATATATATATATATATATATATATATATATATATATATATATATATATATATATATATATATATACACATAGGCATGCGTCTGTGTAGACAATATCACTAACATATAAAAAACAGAAGCGTCACATCAAAGAGAGACACTCAAAATCGTAAAAACGCTTAGACAGTCATCCTCCGAGGCTTAGCCTATTTACGAAGAACGCGTACAGTCAACCATAAAAGTCTCCTCTCTGGGCGCGATGAAAAAAAAAAAAAAAAAAAAAAAAAAAAATGCAGCCTGACTCACAACTCACGAATCAAAGAATCGTGACAAAAGGACCTCGCTCAACAGACCCCCTCTCCCCCAATAAAAACTGCTCGTACTTTTCCGTTCGATTCTGACCCTTTCCGAAACCTTTGAACAACTCGAAGTAATAACGGCGCTAACAAAAAACAAACAACGCTGACAAATGTGTTTGAGGCTACGTAGATTTCTCTGTAGCCTACGTAGTCGACACACAGAGAGAGAGAGAGAGAGAGAGAGAGAGAGAGAGAGAGAGAGAGAGAGAGAGAGAGAGAGGGGACGCAGGAGGCTCTCTCTGATGTAGGGAGAAAATTTCTATGGCGTCGATAAACATTCGTAATGTCACGCGGACGAAAAGTGGGTGAGGTATATGAGGTACGAGTATATATACAGATCTGAACTTGAAAGAGGATAAATAATAAACATGCTGACGTAGGAGACAGGCTTTCAAAGGGACAAGCATCAATGTGGAATATCTGATAGACAAAAAAATAAAAAATAAAAAATAAAACGCGTGGAAATGTCACGGACAATACGAGTTTTCAGCGCTGAGCGTTTTACGAAATTCCGGGAGACAATAACTCATTAACACTTGAAAGAAGCAATTGACTTTAGACTTTTCAAAATACTTGGAAGGAGGAATGACGCAATGACGATAAAAGGTTTAGCCTAGTTGTGAAAGACTGATAAGTTGAAAGAATAAAGAGAACATTAATAAATAAATAAATAAATAAATAAATATATATATGTATATATATACACTACATTAGCTATATAATTATATATATATATATATATATATATATATATATATATATATATATATATATATATATATATATATATATATATATACATATATATATACACACATCAAGAAACGCCCCATCTTGACGCATGCTTTCCAGATCGAACGAAACCCGACTTCCAGTTTGAAAAGGAAGAGGAAGAAGAAGAAGAAGAAGCAAATATTCATTTCCTGGATTCCAGGGGTGCGTTGGCAGTCACCCCAGGTATAGGGTATAAAGGAATAACTCAAGCTCGGGTCCTAATGACCTTAATTGTTGCAACGGAGCGAACGCCCCAACGTTCGGCACTCCTAATAACGCCCTCTCTCTCTCTCGATCCACAATAACTGTAACATCTCTCTGTCTCTCTGTGTAATCACTTTAACTCTTTCTCTCTCTACAATTACTCTAACTTTCTCTCTCTCTCGATCCACAATTATTGTAACTTTCTCTCTCTCTCGATCCACAATAACTGTAACTTCTCTCTATCTCTCTCTCTCTATATATAATTACTGTAACTTTTTCTCTCTCTAAGATTATTGTAACTTCTCTCTCTCTCTCTCTCTCTATCCGCATTTATTGTAACCTCTCTCTCTCTCTCTCGATCCACAATTATTGTAACTTTCTCTCTCTCTCTCGATCCACAATAACTGCAATTTCTCTCTCTCTCTCTCTCTCTATATATAATCAATGTAACTTTTCTCTCTCTACAATTACTGTAACTCTCTCTCTCTCTCTCTCTCTCTCTCTCTCTACAATTACTGTGACACTCCCTGGTCCCAATGCTCCCATGACAATGCTCACAAAAAAAAAAAAAACTCTTCGAAGCTTTGGGGGGAAAAAGTATAACGCAGGAACGTGGGAAGAACAATAACGATTATAAAGTGTGACGTGAAGAGAGAGAAAGAGAGAGAGAGAGAGAGAGAGAGAAAGTTACAGTAATTGTGGAGAGAGAGAGAGAGAGAGAGAGAGAGAGAGAGAGAGAGAGAGAGAGAGAGAAATGAACAAAAGGTAATGAGAGAAGAAAAAGCCTGTTACCGAACAACTAGAATAACAAACATCATAAAAAGTGAATAACAGAGAATGGAAAACTGCTTAGATTACAACCTGGTGGTAGGAGAAGTAAAAGCGGGAGGAAGCAGAAGAAGAAGAATAAGGAAGAGGGACGAATGGCATTCAGAGAGAGAGAGAGAGAGAGAGAGAGAGAGAGAGAGAGAGAGAGAGAGAGAGAGAGAGAGATGAAAGGAAACGACAAATATCATGATACGGGAAAGGAAAGGCGAGCAGTGTACGAAGCGAATGCAAGAGAAGAGGGGAATGGGAAAAGGGTTAAAAAAATAAAAGGAGAATAAGGGATAAGAGACACGAAAGAAAATGGGGTGAAGCAAGGAGCAAGCAATGGAGAGAGAGAGAGAGAGAGAGAGGTGGAGGAAAGTCTGAAAAGAGAGAAAGTGAGAGAGAGAGAGAGGATAAATGACAAAAGGGGGCGATACGAATATCGCAACAGAAAATACGACTGAGATTGGACGGAGAACTTTGGAATGACGAGAAGAAGAAGAAGAAGAAGAAGAAGAAGAAGAAGAAGAAGAAGAAGAAGAAGAGGAGGAAGAGAAGAAGAAGAAGATAGGCAGAGCGAAAGGAAGGGACCCGGGAGAACACAAAAGGAAAAGAGATACGGCCAAAAATGAACGGACGAGAGAATAGGAAACATGAGGAGAAACAACGAGGTGTCCATGACATGAGAAACTTCGATATGAGTGAACAACGGAGCACAGATAACGAGAAGTGGGAGAGAGACGAGGAAGAGCATGAATTTTTTTTTTTAAATACAAGATTTTTAAAAAAATGAACACTAAATTGAAGAATGACTTTGGGAAGTATGAAATAAATAAATTGAAAATAAATGGGAAATAAGAAAATATAGAGGAAAAATAAAAATACGAATGAAATGGATAACATATAAGAACGACAAGCAAAGAAGAAAGATAATGAAATAAGAATTGTATGATTTTTTGAAAAGCGAGCACTCAAGAAGCAGAAATACTTTTGGAAAGTATGAAATAAACAGATAAAAAATAGGAAATGATAAACAAAGAAGAAAGATAACGACATAAAAATTGTATGATTTTTTGAAAAGCGATCACTCAAGAAGCAGAAATACTTTTGGAAAGTATGAAATAAACAGATAAAAAATAGGAAATGATAAGAAAATATAAAGTAACATCAAATAAGAAAAAAAGGAAAAATATAAGAAGAAGCAAAGGAGAAAGATAATGGGGTGTAAACGGAAGAGTTGGATAAAAATGATTGAGAGAGCGAAGCGAAAGAGAAAAACAAAGTGCAATTAAGAATGAAAGGGAAAAGAACAAACGTGAAGAGACGTAATTGAAATCAAGAGGCGAAAGGAATCATAAAACAGAAAGAGGAAAGTAGCAAGAAGGAACAACAAAAGAAAAGATAATATGTGACAAATAGCGTGAAAGAGGAAATGAAAGAAAACATGACCTTCCTTGATGTAGTCAAGATACTGGAAATACCCAAAAGAAGAAATAATGAGAAAATAAGGAACGAATGGAGAAGGGAATAAAAAGAGAAAGAGGACACAGCAAAAAAATAACACAGAAAGAGGAACTGAAAAAAACAAATGATAATGCAAAAAGAAGAAAAATGAGAAAATAAGGAACGAATGGAGAAGAGAAATGAAAAGAACAACAAAACAAAAGATAATACAACAAGACAAATAGTGTATGAGAAATGCATGCAGCAAAGGCACAGGAAATACCAAAAGAAGAAATAATGAGAAAATAACGACCGCATGGGAGAAGTAAGAAGACAAATTAACACAGACCTAAAAATGCTACACTAGACAACCAAGGGAAGATAATAAGAGAGAGAGAGAGAGAGAGAGAGAGAGAGAGAGAGAGAGAGAGAGAGAGAGAGAGAGAGAGAGAGAGCACTAAAAGAAGATGGCAATAGGGATACCACTGAACAGACAATTCGAAGTAACTGGGAGAAGAGGAGGCGACGAATGGGGGGGAGGAAGATGAAGAAGGATAATGATAGAAATAAAGAAATTTGAGAGAAAAGGAAGATGGCGTAAAGGATAGTGTCAGGGAATGAAGGAAGGAATCAAATACGAAAGGAGAAAATTAATAAATTACGAGGGGAAGACAAAGAGAGTTCAACGAGTCAGGAAGAATATTGGCTTAAGAGACGAGAATGAAGGCGGAATTCCTCGAGATAACAAACACTGAATGCGGTTGATTAAGAAAATGCACCAATGCCCCAGATTTTAATTTGACAAGAGTGTAAATATTGACATAGAATAAAAGCAATAAAAAACATGAACAGGATAATGAGAGATATACAAAAATATAAGTACCCCATTTTTCTTTTAAAATCAACTTCACAAAAAAATACAAATAAAAAAAAAAAAAACATAGAATAAAAACAAACAAGATAATGACAGAATACAGATATAGACAAATATAAGTAACTCATTATTCTTTTAAAATTATCATCACAACAAAATACAAAGGAAAAAATGTTATGTAACATAGAATTAAAAAACCATAAAAACATTGAACAGAATAACGACAGATATAGACAGATATAAGTACCCCATTATTCTTTTAAAATTATCATCACAAAAAAATACAAAGGAAAAAATATAAAAAAAACAGAATTAAAAAAACAATAAAAACATGGACCGACACAGACACTGATGAACAGACAGACAGACAGACAGACATAGCCTATTTTTTTTTACAGTCTTTGAGTAAAAATTAAAAAGGGGAAAAAATTAAAATAGAATAAAAAACAATAAAAACATGAAGAGGATAGAGACATATATAGATAGACAGATAGACAAAAACTGAACCTCATTTTCCTTCTAAAGTCATCTTCGCGGAAAAAAAGATTGAAATAAAAAATAAAATGAAAAAATATCACGACAGAATGAAAACCAATAAAAACATGAACGCGAAAAAGACGTTCATACAAGGAGAGAGTTAAAAGCTGAACCTCAATTTCATTTTAGTCATCTTCACGAAAAAAATACAGGAAGAAATTGAAATAAAAAAATAAGAGGGAAAAACATTAAAACAGAAAAAATCCAATAAAAAAAAACACGAATATGACAGACCCACAGAAACAAAGACAGGCATAAAGACTCAGCCCCATTTTCATTTTAAAGTCACCTTAAAAAAAATAAGACCCATATTAAAAAGGAATAAAACCAATAAAAAAAAACACGAATATGACAGACCCACAGAAACAAAAAAACAGAAACTCAGCTCCATTTTCATTTTAAAGTTATCTAAAAAAACAATCCCATATTAAAACAGAATAAACACTCGCCCCCAAAAAAACACGAACATCACAGACCCACAGAAACAAAGGCAGACAGGAAGACTCAACCCTTTAAAAAATAAAAAATAAGACCCATATTAAAAAGGAATAAAACTAATAAACAAACACGAACATGACAGACCCGCAGAAAGACTCGCCCCATTTTCATTTTAAAGTCATCTTAAAAAGAATAAAAAAAAAGACCAATATTAAAAAGGAATAAAACCAATAAAAAACACGAACATGACAGACCCACAAGAAATGACAGACAGAAAGACTCAGCCCCATTTCATTTTAAAGTCATCTAAAAAAAAAAATAAAAAAGAAATAAAAGACCCCTATTAAAACTGAATAAAACCCGACCTAAAAAAGACCCGTATTAAAAACATAATAAAACCAATAAAAAACACGAACATGACAGACCCACAAAAAATGACAGACAGAAAGACTCAGTCCCATTTTCATTTTAAAGTTATCTTAAAAAAAAGAAGAAAAAAAGACCCATATTAAAACAGAATAAACGCCCCCCCCACAAAAAAAAAAAAAAACACGACAGACCCACAGAAACAAAGACAGACAAAGACTCAACCCCATTTTCATTTTAAAGTCATCTTAAAAAAAAAAAAAAATATAAGACCGAGAAATTCTCTCCATCTGCCCCACCGATTATGAATCGGGTTGAAAGCTATTCAGCTGAACTAAATTCACCTTCCATTACGATTACAAATCATCAGTGGGCGTGATAGGAAGGAATGGGGCTCTGAGAAGAAAGAGGAATTGAGAGAGAGAGAGAGAGAGAGAGAGAGAGAGAGAGAGAGAGAGAGAGAGAGAGAGAGAGAGAATGGAGTTATTCAACTTACATCTTATCATCCGAGCATTATAAGACAAACGAATGTATATCTGATTTGCGTGCCCACGAGCGCGCGTTTGTGTGTGTGTGTGTGTGTGTGTGTGTGTGTGTGTGTGTGTGTGTGTGTGTGTGTGAGAGAGAGAGAGAGAGAGAGAATGGAGCTATTCGATTTCCATCTCATCATCCGAGCATTAAAAGATAGGCAAGTATCTCTCCTATTTGCGTGTTCACGAACGCGTGTGTGTGTGTGTGTGTTTGTGTGTATGAGAGAGAGAGAGAGAGAGAGAGAGAGAGAGAGAGAGAGAGAGAGAGAGAGAGAGAAAGAATAACTTTCATCTTCTAAGTATTATAGAAAAAAAAAAAGGAAGTAACAGCCTTCCATTTGCTTGGCTATGCCTGGGTGCGCCTGTGTGAGTGTGCACGAATGCATAGAGAGAGAGAGAGAGAGAGAGAGAGAGAGAGAGAGAGAGAGAGAGAGAGAGAGAGAACGTCAGCCACGGCGCATATGCAATACGCTCCGATACCAAGGGAGCATAGAGATATCAATAACATGAAATTGGCACGAGGCGGGAGGAGGACCACATTTTAGGGGGGAGGGGGGGTTAGAAAATGTGGCACTGGAAAATGTGCCATGTGCAAGGCGTGGAAGGAAAGAAGGAAGGTGGTGGTGACACTAGTGCTTCTTCCATAACGATAAGATTGGAAGAAGGAAGAATAATGTATACACACACACACACACACACACACACATATATATATATATATATATATATATATATATATATATATATATATATATATATATATATATATATATATACATATATATTTATACATATATATATAAACTTTCTAAATTCGCATGAAAACACTTACACACAATTATGTGTATTTGTGCTTGCGTGAGAACGAATTTATACTATACACATACACACGTATGCGTGTATACATTATGTATAAAGTTGTATGTCTCTATATATACAGCACATTTATACCCTACGCATAGCCTATTTCACATTACGAATTCTAAGTAAAAATCACATCTCAAAAATTTTTATTACGCACATACACATGTGTATACATATGTATAAAGTGCATATGTGTGTATATAATGCACATCACACACACTCTAAACATTTCAAATTCCAAATTCAATGTAAAAATCGCACCACATAAGAGATTCAATCTTCATTCTGATGTTATACACTTCATACGAATGGGACCCACAGTGAATACCACATTCAAACTGCCTTTCAGTGGAAATTACGCATTAATATTACTGAGCCTTTAATCGCCCCCTCATGTGTGTGTGTGTGTGTGTGTTTCATAGGCAGCACGAATATATCTAGGAGGAGGAGGGAGAGGAGGGGGCAGATATGGAACCTCCCTGTGCCAGGGATGGT
>NC_089765.1:14451320-14476320 GCF_040412425.1 Macrobrachium rosenbergii | reverse complement strand
TCTTGCTGATATTCGTTGGCGAATTTAACTAGACCCTGTTTATGAAAAATAATGAATACGTCTTTGTGATTGATTGATTGGCAAATCTGAATATATTGAGATTATACACGCTGCCAACTTGTACACTTCCGAAGGCAAATTAAAAGGATGGGAACATGTTTCAGATACTGGAAACATGTTTCTTGCTTACATTTGTTAGTGATTTTGAAAAATAATGATTAAATCTTAGAGGGAAAATATAAAAATATTGAGAATATATACATATATATGTGTGTGTGTGTGTTTAAAACACACGATACATCTTGCTTGCAATTATTAATCAATCTTTTCATGTTCTGAATAAAATAATGTATATGGCAAATACGATATAATGCGAATGTCAGTCGGGATTACCAATAACTCAAAATTACAACGAAGGTAAATACTAAACGATATAAATATCTACTGGAACACTCACCAATTCTATATAACAATATGAATAACAAAAATATCAAGTATTACGAAAATAAGGGCACTGACCTATTAAGAACGCCCTTATTTCAGTATGCATGTAGGCTATTCCATTAGTAATAACGCCTAAATACGGATATGAGATGCGTCATTTTTTTACGAAAATAAGGATACTGACTGGTCTACTGAGAACGCCCTTATTTCAGTATGCATGTATTCCATTAGTAATAATGCCTCATTACGAATAAGAAAAACGTAATTTTTACGAAAATAAGGGCATCAACTGACCTACTTAGAACGTCCTTATTTCAGTCATACCTGTATTCCATGAGCAACAAAATGCCTAACGGTAAAAAGCGATTTCCAGAACTATCGAAAAAAATATTTCCAGAACTATCTATAAAGATATTTCCAAAACTATCTAAAAAAACTTCCAGAACTAAGATATTTCCAAAACTATCTAAAAAGATATTTCCAGAACTATAGGCTATATCTAAAAAGAGATTTCCAGAACTATCTGAAAAGAGATTTTCAGAACTATCTGAAAAGAGATTTCCAGAACTATCTAAAAAGATATTTCCAGAACTATCTAAAAAGATTTCCAGAACTATCTAAAAAGAGATTTAGAGAACTACCTAAAAAGAGATTTCCTGAACTATCTTAAAAGATATTTCCAGAACTATATAAAAAGAGATTTCCAGAACTATCTGAAAAGAGATTTCCAGTTCTATCTAAAAAGATATTTCCAGAACTATCTAGACAGAGATTTCCAGAACTATCTTAAAAGAGATTTCCAGAACTATCTAAAAAGATATTTCCAGAACTATCTAAAAAGATATTTCCAGAACTATCTAAAAAGAGATCTCCAGAACTATCTAAAAAGAGATTTCCAGAACTATCTAAAAAGAGATTTCCAGAACTATCTAAAGAGAGATTTCCAGAGCTATTTAAAAAGAGATTTCCAGAACTATCTGAAAAGATATTTCCAGAACTATTTAAAGAGATATTTCCAGAACTACCTAAAAAGATATTTCCAGAACTATCTAAAAGGATATTTCCTGAGCTATCTAAAAAGAGATTTCCAGAACTATCTAAAAAGATATTTCCAGAACTATCTAAAAGAGATTTCCAGAACTATCTAAAAAGATATTTCCAGAACTATCTAAAAGAGATTTCCAGAACTATCTAAAAAGATATTTCCAGAACTATCTAAAAAGAGATTTCCAGAACTATCTAAAAAGATATTTCCAGAACTATCTAGAAAGAGATTTCCAGAACTATCTAAAAAGATATTTCCAGAACTATCTGAAAAGAGATTTCCAGAACTATCTTAAAAGAGATTTCCAAATCTATCTAAAGAGAGATTTCCAGAACTATCTAACAAGACATTTCCAGAACTATCTAAAAATCTGTCCCCACGTCAGACGAACGAGCAATAATTGACAACAGATGCATTGCAACAGCCTCAAGCAAGCAAGCAAGCATTCAGAATCATCTATTAAAAAGCATCTATTCATCATGACTGTTCTCTATAGCTCCAGATTCATCTATTAAAAAGCATCTATTCATCATTAGTGTGTACATATATCTCCCACGTCAATCAATTAGCTTTTCCCTCAAGCAAGCATTCAGAATCATCTGTGAAAAGCATATCCTATTCATCATTAGTGTCTATAGCTCCAAGTTCATCTTTTAAAAACCATCTATTCATCTTTATAGTGCCTATGTATACCTCCCACGTCAATTAGCAAGCATTCAGACGCATCTATTAGAAGCATCTATTTATCTTTAGTCACTATAGCTCCAGAATCATCTATTAAACATATTTCATTCATCATTATTCTCTCTCTATAGGCTATATATGCCTCCAAATCTATCTATCAAACATCTATTCAAAACAATCAAACATCTATTCATCATATATATAATATATATATATATAATATATATATACCTCGTGAATTATCTATGAAACATCTCCTATTCATCATTAGTATCTATATATATATATATATATATATATATATATATATATATATATATATATATATATATATATATATGTACCTCCAGAATTATCTATAAAACATCTCCTATTCATCATTAAGCTCTATATACATATACCTCCAGAATTTATCTATCAAACATCTATTCATCATCAGTGTCTATACATACCTCCCACGTCAATCAATCACCTTTCCCCAGAGAAAAGAATGACGGGGAAAAAATCCTATTATTCATTTCGCAAGGAGTCATTTTTGACTCCGTATCCTTCATCCTCGGTTGGGAAATCCTTCATCCTCGGTTGGAAAAAAGATGGAATGAGAAAAAATAGCTACATCTGCCTTCAAAGATTCCTTTTGTAAGACTGACGTTGATATGTTGCGGAAGCTTATAGAACTTGCGGCCGAAAGTCTCTCTCTCTCTCTCTCTCTCTCTCTCTCTCTCTCTCTCTCTCTCTCTCTCTCTCTCTCTCTCTCTCTCTCAGGGTATGAATGTGGAGAAGTCCTATGGCATAAATGACTCTTATTACTGGATTTGCTTGTTTTATTTTTAATTTTCTTTTTGAGGTTTGGTTAAACATACTATTGCATTTGTCACCAAGATGGGGAGGCAGTGTGTGCTTCTACGTCTATACACAAGTACACACAAATACACAGGGAATTTTACACATACATTCACATATATATACATATATATATATATATATATATATATATATATATATATATATATATATATATATATATATATATATATATATATATATATATATATATACCTTCTTATTAGCACATACATTCACTAACTGATCGACATCTCAGCATTACCTATGATCGCCAAAACCGACAAATTTGACAATAAGAGTTTAACCAAAGCACCACACCATGTCCAATGCTCAAAAAAAAAAAAAAAAAAAAACCTTTGCTTTACAAAAAAAAAAAAAACTTCTCGCAAAAGTCCTCCCAAATTCACTGGTGTATTATAAAAAAAAACCCGAAGGTTAAAAAAAATAACACTTAACCACTTTTGCCCCTGAAACTTTTTCTCGCCAACTGACCTTTCACGGTGATCTGTCTGTCAAAAGGTGACCTTTGCATGAAGTCGGGAAGTGATGAAAGATAAAGAAGTGTGTATTATGTCTTACTGCGCTCACCGTGAATACTATACACACTTACACATACACAAGTGCGCGTGCATACACACACACACACACAATATATATATATATATATATATATATATATATATATATATATATATATATATATATATATGAGACTGTGAAATATTTTGTTAAAACACAGAATTCCATCAAATATAAGGAGCCCATAAACACGTCAAAATGGGGAAAATTAAGGCTATATTTCAGAGACCAAACTGTCTCCCTCCTCAGGGAAATATAGTGTATCTCTGGCTACCTATCTGCCTATCTATCTATATTGATAGATAGATAGATAGATAGATAGATAGATGGATAGATTGATAGATAGATAGATAGACAGATAGCCAAAGATACATTATAATATTTGCCTGAGGAGAGAGACAGTTTGGTCTCTGAAATATAGTCTTTATTTTCACCATTTTTGTTGTTCTTATATATATATATATATATATATATATATATATATATATATATATATATATATATATATAAATGATTGAAAAAAATATATACATTCATATCTATATATATTATAATGTATACCTCTCTATCCATCTATCTATATATATAAATTACATAAAACACACGAATAACGCAGGAAACAAAAAAGAAACGAACAAACTTCATTTCAATAGTACAACGCATGCCAAAGACAAACGCCACTGTTAATAATACGTCTAAACTAGCCAGCCGCCTCGTTCCCACAACCAGCCGATGAATGTGAAATGACTGAAGAGTATTGAAATGTCTCCAAAAAAGAATAAAAATAGAGAGACCCTGAATGTTTATGATACAAGTGTTCCTCTTCACATTTCTATTAATCAAGAGAGAGCTGAGTTTGATTACGAAACGTGTCTCGTTGTGTAACCCCGGAGGTTTGTCAGGGGTTATGGGCCTACAACGCCTAAGAGATCGCTTCCTGGGTGTGTGTCTATTATATAGGCCTAGATCTATCTATATATAAATATATATACACACTCATAAAACACTATATATATATATTAACGGACGCACCATTTGCTTACGTAAACCCGTATATATTTGTGGAGAGAGAGAGAGAGAGAGAGAGAGAGAGAGAGAGAGAGAGAGAGAGAGAGAGAGAGAGAGAGAGAATCACTAATAAACCTCATTAACAAAACTACATCTTAAACGATTTGCAAATACATCGATCAGCGGAAATACGACGAACATCAAAGCCTTTTGAAAAAAGTTCGCAAATGACCCAACATTACGAAGCAAGCAACTCACTACCTCCCTCTTGCTAAAGCTTTAAAAAAAAAAAAAAAAAAAAAAAAAAAAAAAAATCAAACTGACGCCAGAATTTGGCGCCCATTACAGCACAGCTGTCTGGGCATTTCAGGCGCATTAGACTAATGTTCCAGTCGCATTAGATCTACGTTCCAGTCACAATAGATCTACGCTCTAGTCGCATTAGACCTACGATCCAGTCGCATTAAGTCTAAGTTCCAGTCGCATTAGATCTAAGTTCCAGTCGCATTAGACCCATGTACAGTTGCATTAGAATAACGTTCCAGTCGCATTAGACCTACGATCCAGTCGCATTAGGTCTATGTTCCAGTCGCATTAGATCTACGTTCCAGTTGCATTAGGCCTATGTTCCAGTCACATTAGAGCTACGTTCCAGTCGCATTAGACCTATGTGCCAGTTGCATTAGATCTACGTTCCAGTCACATTAGACCTATGTGCCAGTTGCATGACGTTCCAGTTATATTAGATCTAGATTCCAGTCGCATTAGACCTATATGCCAGTCGCATTAGATCTACGTTCCAGTCGCATTAGACCTATGTGCCGGTCGGATTAGACCAACGTTCCAGTCGCATTAGTTCTACGCTCCAGTCGCATTAGATCTACGTTCCAGTCGCATTATTCTATGCTCCAGTCGCATTAGTTCTATGCTCCAGTCGCATTAGACCTATGTGCCAGTCGCATTAGATCTACGTTCCACTCACATTAGACCTATTGCCAGTCGCATTAGATCTACGTTCCAGTCACATTAGACCTATGTGCCAGTCGCATTAGACCTACGATCCAGTCGCATCAGGTCTACGCTCCAGTCGCATTAGACCTATGATCCAGTCGCATTAGGTCTACGCTCCTTAGACCCATATTCAGTCGTATTAGTTCTACGCTCCTTAGACCCATGTTCAGTCGCATTAGATCTACGTGCCAGTCGCATTAGACCTACGACGAATGAGAGCGGATGGGCGAGCTTTAAATCCCCCCGAAGCTAATAGGGGAATAACGATATGTGCATCACACGCACAAACCGAAGCTGTCGAAAGAAAAACGTAACGGTAATTGGCTCTTCAGCGTAACGAGACCGTTCGTTAGATGTTGCTTACTAGGCTTGTATTACGTTATGCTTACACGTATATATGTATATGTATAAACAAACAGGTTAAGTATATATATAGAGGCAGATTATAAATATATTTGCAGGCAGATCATGAGAGTTAATAAAAGTATATTTGTCATAACAATTGCGCAGGATGAAGGAAACAATGATTGGAAACTGCAAAAGATCAATGTAGTGGACACGAGTGAAGTTCCTACAGTCGATCGCTGAAAATTAGTACTAGTAGTAGCTGCAGAGAGAGAGAGAGAGAGAGAGAGAGAGAGAGAGAGAGAGACTCATTATCTCTCTATGAATCATCGGTACCTGAGTTACATCTGCTAATATATATATATATATATATATATATATATATATATATATATATATATAGATATAGAGAGAGAGAGAGAGAGAGAGAGAGAGAGAGAGAGAGAGAGAGAGAGAGAGAGAGTCTTTATAAAAACCCTGGTGCAGTTCGCGAGGTGTCAAGTTCTTACACTGCAGATGTTGTTACGTGAGCTGAAAAAGAATAAAATAAAAACATTCCCTCCGTTAAAACATTGCTATACATATGCATGTATGCATTTCCCTCCTTCCCCACCCCATTCTCTTAATACATTGCTATGCATATAAACACGAATATATATTCCCAACACACCCCTCCCCCCAAAAAAAATTATTTGATTTAAAATTTCAATTTATCGACAGCCATATTAAATAAAAAATATGTATACAGTATATACATATATACATATGTATCATACTGACAATCGCTTCGCACTTTCATTGAAAAAATACGAAATAATATTCCCATTTGTATAAACATTTTCTGTTGCACAGGTAATCCTCATTTCATTCGGCTTACCAGGCGAGTTTGCCATCTTTTAAATTCACATTTCTGTCTAAATCCACTTGTTCTCAATACTACAACGCACAGATGAATACCTGTATACATACGGACAGACAGATTGACAAACACACATACACACATATATAATACATATACATACATAAACTCAATGACAAAATTGCCCTGTGCAAGATCAAGGCTGAATTACAGCCACAATTTGCCTAAAAGACCTAAATCCCCCCTCTCATTTTATTTAAGAGGATTAAGTTCAAATCCGTTACTCCTAGAACCATACTGATAAACGGTACAGCAACGGTACAATGCATAAAAGAAAATATCTAATGAATTAAAACGTAATTAATGCAATTATTTACCTGTCCTTTCCCCTGTGACACAACTGGCAGCGTTGAAGTTTCCAAAATTTTCCCCCCCTTTATTATCTATTCTTTTATTACTTTGCACAAAACAGAACTGTCAAGTCATCACTTCTTTCGAAGCCCAGAAGCTTATTCAATTTTGATATATTTTAAAATTTCCAGGGGCCAAAAACGAAAAAAAAAAAAAACTACAACGGCTCCAAAGAGAGAAAAGACCGTTTCTCGTTTCAAAACAAACACCACCCGATGTGAAAAGGTACGTCAACCGGATCACTCGCAAAGACTGACGGCGGTCGAGCTTGACGAGCGGAACACCCTACACCAGTGGTTCTCAACCGTGAGGGGCGTCAGCAATTTCAGGGGGCGCGAGGCCTAGGGAAAATTTTAAAAAGAATTATATTCGTTATTTTCTTAACAGGAGTGAGGAACTAATATTCAGAAGTTTATAAAAAAATGAAAAGTATCGCCTTTTAATGTTAGTTTCCTATAGTCTACCACTCTAGTTAGAGCTAGGCTTACCATTATTTTGTAATTATTTACTTCCCTCCTGTCCCTCGAAACTCCTCTTTCTCCTTTTTTTTTTTCCTCCTAATCTGGGAGGGAATTTTACTCATAGATGCAAGGGGGCGGGCGGGGCGTGGGGTGAAGGACTAGCTCTTAGAGGGGGCGTGGTAATAAAAAGGTTGAGAACCACTGCCCTACACCTATGAAGGACGACGAGCAACTGAACCTCACCGCGACCGCTAGCCTCCCTCCAGGAGGGTGGGGACACCCTTCACCATTCTCCCCCTCCCCCCTAGACACCTATCTACCTACCTACCTACCTACCTACATCCTCCGTGCGCAATACTTTTTCTTCTTCTTCTTCATCTGTTCATTAGTGTTTTGGTCGCTACTTGAAAGACTTACTTACACATACACGCGTCCTACACACAGCATTAAACCCCTTTTTCCCCCGCTGATACCTTCTTTATTTAAGGGCCTAATACGTCCTTTGTCCTGACATTTAAGCCCGGCAAATTACTACGATACCCGAAATAAAAAAAAAAAAGACCCATCCCGTGGGTTACATTCACGAGTCCCACCCACAGCACCAGAATCAGCAGTAATAGAAGCACGCCCAGGCGCCTCTCACACACACCTGCTGGCGTGGTAGTGCTGCTGATATATATCAATAAAAGAACTTCCTTTCTTCCTTCCTTCTTTCCTCCTTTCGGCCTGCCCGAATTACGCGTCTCTTTTGGGTCCTTTGGTTTTTGGGGGGGGGGGGGGGAGGAATGGTCGACTAAACTGTAACGGATAAAGAGGTGATGGAACTAATTGTGTGGTAAGGAAAGCTTTGAAAATATATATATATATATAGGTTGTATATATAGGTATATATATGTATATGTGGTATATATATATATATTAATAAGGTCGTACGTGTGAATGTGGTCTCTTCTCTCTCTCTCTCTCTCTCTCTCTCTCTCTCTCTCTCTCTCTCTATATATATATATATATATATATATATATATATATGTGTGTGTGTGTGTGTGTGTGTGTGTGTATACATAGTATACATATACACCAATACTTCGGGGAAATAGGAACACACGATACCTCAATAGGCCTACCAACATATAGGACTCCTTAGTTACCTACTCAGAGGTCAAAATAACGAGGAAATAAACTTCTTCAACAATAAATATATAGTTAGTACGTGACCTAAACTGACCTCTTTAACGGAAGTGACCCCAATCAAAATTCCTCAAAATGAAAGTTGTCCTGTTGTCAGCAAGGAAATTGAGACTAATTTCCCGGTGAGTGAGAGTTGGTGAAATTTGGAGGAATACTTTGGGGTTTTTATTGAAATTTATTCAATTTTTATAAAAATTATTGTAATTTATTGGAGTTTATTGAAAGTTTTCTGTAAGACTGATTTAGATTTACTGAAAATTTTTAAATAGTTAATGAAATTTATTGAAATTTTTTAAAAATCTATTGAAATTTATTGAAACTTTAAAAATATTGAAATTTCTTGAAATCTTTTAAAAAATTTAAATTTCTTGAAAATTTTTAAAATCTATTGAATTGTTTTTCAGATTTATTGAAATTCAAGCAGTATTGAAATTACTAAAAGTCAAATCAATATAATAATAATAATAATAATAATAATAATAATAATACTAATAATTCATTGTAGCGCTTGAATTTTCTAAGTTGTGCTGAAGTTTTCTCAATAATAATAATAATAATAATAATAATAATAATAATAATAATAATAATAATAATAATAATAATAATGCATTGTAGCACTGTAATTTTCCAAGTTGTACTTAAGTTTTTTCAAGGATAATAATAATAATAATAATAATAATAATAATAATAATAATAATAATAATAATAACAACAACATATCCAAGAAGTTATTACCTCAACAGACTGATAACGAAATAAATAAAAAAAATAACTTTAACTTTAATTTACCAAAAGAATAAAATAAAAAAAACCCGGTTTTCCCAATATGATTATAAACCCAAAACGCATCACGGCAACCAGCTCGTATTGCATAAAAAAACAGAACGAATTAAAACTGAATAAGTCCACTACAGCTCTCTCAAAGATAGTAGCCCGTGATGAAGTGCAATATTGCATGACGAGAATAACGCCCCCCCACACCCTCCGCTCTCTGGAGTATAGAATTCTGCAACTAGAGTACGTAAGTGTTGTAGAAAGTGCTGTAGAAATTGTAGGGAATTGTATAATCTGGAAAGTGTCCACGTAAGCGACCCTTCGATCAATGGTTGGGTGGGTTTAAGTTGTCATGTGTGTACGACTGTATTCGGGCGTCATGGACGGTCCTTCTCGCGTGCTTGCGGACGCGAAATCACGGACGTACGTACGAAAGTATCACCGTACGTATTTCGTGCTTGCTTTAGGGTGTGAGGTTTCTTGGAAAGGGGCTTTCTTCAGTCAGCCTTTAAAAGTGCGATGGCATAAAGAAATGGAGTTCTTGCATTCACTGTAAGGAGACTGTTATGTTTTATCTTGTATAGCTTATGTATGTATGTATGTATGTATGTATGTACACACATATATACTGTATATATATATATATGTATATATATATATATGTATATATATATATATATATATATATATATATATATATATATATATATATATATATATATATATATATTTATATTATATATATATATAATTTTATCATTTTATCACATCACCATGATTCATGTACAGGCATTATGCTACAAATGTCCTTGATGGCCGTGTGGTCTAAATCGCGTCACTGTAGTCTTGAATTTTTGTTTTCTGTGGTTCGAGCCCAGGAGACGACGAACTTATCATCAACTAAAAAATTCCCCTTCGGGTAACATATATGAAAATATATTATTTCCGAGGTAGAGCGAATTGGATATTAAAGGACATTTGTAGCTTAATACTTGATATATATATATATATATTATATATATATATATACATACACAAATACAAACATATATATATAGACAAACACACACACATATACATACACACATACATACATACATACATACATTTGAAATCTAACCTTCCCATTCACGCAACTATAAAAAAAAAACGAAAAACATAACAGCAGATTTTAATTACCATCACAGAGAGAGAGAGAGAGAGAGAGAGAGAGAGAGAGAGAGAGAGAGAGAGAGAGAGAGAGGACACTGACGCAATGTATTACATAAGTACGCGTTTAGTTCCTGTCACTTTTATTCAGTTATTGCAAACAAGTATGACGTCATAGGTCAACAGAGTACGCAAGAGGTCAAAGATCAATCGGAGGGAAAGGTCACCAGAAATGTGACCTTCCAAAAGATTAAATGTTACGTGGTCAGTCAAGGGTCAAATGTTGTTGTTGCCTACCTGATCTGACCTGACCTGACATACCGACCTATCTACAGGTCCGGTCAGGTCAAGGTCGTAACACCGGATGCAACGGGGACGGGAGAAGAGGTCACCTGAACTGGTATTTGAAAATGGGTGAAGCTAGACACGAGGTCACGTGTTTGTACTTCGAAAAGAAAAATGGAAATGTTTATAGAAAATCTGTACAGAAATAATTTAGAGAAATGTTTCTTGAAAATTTTTACAAAAATGTTTATGGATATGTTTGTAAAAATTACAGAATGTTTATAGGGAATGTTTATAAAATTTAAAAAAATAAAATTGTTTAAATGTTTATAGGAGTGTTTATAGAAATTTATAAAATGTTTATATAGATATAGAAATATTTTAAAAAATTCATAAAAAGTACTGATAGAAATGTTTATAAAAATGTTTATAGAAAATTCATGAAAAATTTTTTTTATAAGAATGGTTTAAAGAAATGTTTATAGAAAATATTTATAAAAATACTCATAAAAATATTTATGGAAAATGTTATAGAAAATGTCTATAAAAACATTTATAGCTATGTCATTGCAGTTGTTTCACTTGGTCGCAATTTTAAACGAATCAAAAGCGGCTTTCGGCAGCAGAACTAAATGGAGAGGACGTTAGTTGATTTCCATCAATAAAAGCGGTTACGAAATGTTGTAAATAAAGAGGACTCGTCTATTTCCGAATGGCTTCTTTCTCCCCCGGGAGGAACGGACGTGACGTCATGGAACGTATGTATGAGGAAGTGCTGATGGAATGCTGACGTCATCACGGAGGAAATACGTAGGAATGATGCAACGGTGACGTCATGAATCTCTACATCAGTTCCTTCTCTATCTCTATCTATCTCTCTCTCTCTCTCTCCGTAATGATCTATCTCTCTCTCTTTAATGATGTGACCTCAGACCGATCGTAAAAGTACCTGATTAAAGTTTTTCTCTCTCTCTCTTCCCGTAATGATCTCTCTCTCTCTCTCTCTCTCTCGCTCTCTCTGTGTAACGATGTGATATCAGACCAGTCACTGTGAAGTTGCGACAGCCCCTGTTTAAAAAGTCCCTCTCTCTCTCTCTCTCTCTCTCTCTCGCTGTAACGATGTGACATCTGACCAATCATTGTCAAGAAGCAAAAGTACCTGTTTAAAAAGTCTCTCTCTCTCTCTCTTCCTGATCTCTCTCTCTCTCTCTCTCTCTCTCTCTCTCTCTCTCTCTCTCTCTCTTCCTGATCTCTCTCTCTCTCTCTCTCTCTCTCGCTGTAGCGATGTGACATCAGACCAATCACTGTCAAGAAACAAAAGTACCTGTTTAAAAACTCTCTCTCTCTCTCTCTCTCTCTCTCTCTCTCTCTCTCTCTCTCTCTCTCTCTCTGTAACGCCGTGACGTCAGACCAATCACTGTCAAGACGCAAAAATGCCTATTTAAAAAGTCTCTCTCTCTCTCTCTCTCTCTTCTTCCTGATCCGTCTCACTCACCGCCAGTCTTCCTTGATGCTAACTTGGAAAGGTCACCAGTCGGTTCCGTTCTATTATTCATATATTCTTCACCTGAGCGAACTCTTGTTCATGCATTTAACAGTTTGTATTGAAGAAAAACATTACTCGGTAGGAAATGATGTTATTTCTTTTTTTTTTTTTTTTTTTTTGAAATCTGAGCACGTATTTGTTTTCTCTACAATTGGTTTATAAAACCAAATATTTCATAAACTGAAATTTAATTTTGCAATTTGTATTTTTAAACAAATCACATTGAAAGAATTTTTTTTAATAATCTGAGCACATATTTGCTTCTTGACAATCGCTTTATAAAACCTGATATTTCATAAATTTTTAAATTTAAATTTACAGTTTGTATTTTTTAAAACTCACACTGTATTTTTTAAAAATCACACTAAGAAATATATATATATATTTTTTATTAATAATCTGAGCTCAGATTTGTCTCCTCAATTGTTATATAAAACATGATATTTCATAAACTTAAATTTAATTGTACAGTTTGTACAATTAAGACTTTTTTTTTTGTTTTTGTTTTTCATTAATCATCTGAACACAGGTTGCCTCCTCAACTGCTCTGTAAAACCAGGCATTTCATAAACTTAAATCTAATTTTTCAGCTTTTATTTTGAAGAACAATACTTGTGAAATATATTTTTTTTTCGTAATCTGGGCACAGATTTGCCTCCTCACCAATTGCTTTACAAAACCAAATATCCCATAAACACAAATTCAATCCTGAAAAAACAAAATACTTCTCAATAAATTAAAAACCAACTGACAGTACAAACACGATCGAACCACGCCAAAATTCTAGACCGAGACACGACGACAAAAACGTCAAGATTAGTGCTGAGCTCATATCAGCTTTACGACGAGAAAATGATTGTTTTGCAAATATCTTCAACTTACAGAGATTCGTTGCGTAGGCGAGAAAGAGTGAGTGAAGGGAGAAGGTTTAAAATATTGCAGGGAAATTAAAACGAAGTAAATTAATATCTTTTACGTGATTTTTACCCCCGGGGGAGTTGACAACAATTTTCTTTAGCGTATTTCTTACTGCTTGACTTCCTTCTGTTATCTTTAAGTATTCCTTGCAACGATGATATTAGTAAACATACATACAGTATATGTATACACTCATATATCTATATATACAGTATATATACATGTGTATATGTACACTTTTATATACATACATAAATACAAACGAAAATATCTCGACTACATTTATTTCCAGCATTCTTCACTCCAGAATGACCATTCCCTTGCAAACGTTGCACAGCATCGTGAGCAAGTTCATTATCGGCCTACACTGAGGAGCAGAACAGTTGCTTCAGCAAGCAAAATTTGCTGCCATTCCTGCAAGCATTTCCTAGTGTTGATGCTTGCAGAACATCATAGCATTTACCTTTTTGCCATTTTCCTTCGTTAATTTTGGCTTTTTCTTTGTAAGGAAACATTTGATAAATGTTGGCATGAGAATCAGAAGGGGGAGAGAATTAAGAACTTATTTACTTCTTCAGGAAACTACGGTACATGGAACATAGTACTAGCCTTGAAAAAAAGCGGGGTTCTCTATGTAATAATTCGTTTGTGTTGCAGTTTCCTAAGCTAAATTTTGTTATATTTTCGTCAACGACAGACAATTCAATGAAGTGATGATAAATCATCAGATATTTTCTTCAAGAAAATACGGTAAACGTAACATGGTACTAGCCTCATTGAAAATTGGTTTCGTTACGTAATGCTTTTATCTAGGCTAATGTTTTAGCAATATTCGTCTGTGACAGACAATTCAATCAAGTGATAATAAATAATAAATATTCCCCTCGTAATATTTAGATTCAGAGGAGCCATCAAAGAAAAACTTAATGCGCCAAGTTAAGAAGTCTGAAGATAAAAGTTTGTACGAACACACTCGATATAATACAATACAACGTTGAGGATATTTTTATTTACATAGCGACCTTTCCAAAATAAGCCATTTTACCAATACAACTTTAATGCATTTTATATAGATGTACAATGATCCATACATATGATTTCTCTATGTGCCATAAAGCTGACTCTATGACCGTTAGGTCTAAGCTACCTTTGGGAAAGACTCCGCTGTTGCTTACCGATTTGACTCCAGTTGCCACAGATAATTTATTAGTACGACCACATTCGAACAAAGATTGATTGAAGCCTTGTCTTTCAACTTGAAATGTTCATTTATTTAGGCAGAAGAAGATACATACCCATTTTGTATTGGAAAGCTGACGTGATTTCATTTCCTAAAACTGTATACTTCAAACAACCGTTGCGTGATTTGAAATTCTGAAACCGTTTACCCCTCAATAGATATTCTCATGAGAGAAGAGATTATCTTGTAATACTAATACAAGCTTACAAATCATTTAATCTATCTGTGTCTGAGAAAAGTAAGAGGAAACACATCGACGCAAGAGAATGACAGAAGACATTGGACTTTCATTAAGCACTAACAGCTACTAGCGAAGAGGACCTTGTTCGGTTGTCAGGCGTCACTCGCTAAGTGAGCAACACCAGCGCCGGGGGGGAAAAGTTGCCAGTTAGGCAATTATAAAGGCACTAAAGGATTATCAATCGCGGATACGTTCTTTATATAAATAGAAACCTGTATTTTTATCTAGTTGTTTGTTTCAGCTGGTCTTAAGGGCACTTTTAGAAAAAGGGCATTCATTCTTGTTTTACTTTTTCACGTGTAAACAACTCTTTAAATTTTGGTTTTATTATATCATGTTTGCGAGTGCAATTAGGATTTCTTGAGAAACTCGACGAAGGCCAACTAAGAACCAAAAGCAAAACAATAATTAATAAACCAATAAGCATAGATTAGTAATACTGAAGTGGTAATGATGATAAATGATTTATCTCATATGCGAAATTCTGTATCTGCATGGGGAGCTTACTGTTAAATGTGCTAATGAGGTAATACTCATTTGAAATCTTCCAATCTTCCTCGGATATTACACGAGAACAACGAGGCGTTTGGCCATCTGGACAACAAAAAGAGAGAGAGAGAGAGAGAGAGAGAGAGAGAGAGAGAGGTTTTTTTAAGCAGAAAGCAAGTAGAAATACCATTACCAAATCCCATCCTACAAGAGAGAGAGAGAGAGAGAGAGAGACTTTCTTTTAAAAAGAACTGAGGCACTGACCAAATCCCATCCTACGACAGAGAGAGAGAGAGAGAGAGAGAGAGAGAGAGAGAGGGAGAGAGAGAGAGAGAAACACAACCGGTAAAATAGCATCAATTGTGCTTTTCCTTGAAATCTCGACCATCTGACCCGCTGAGTTCTCTTGTGCCTGAGCGTGTAATGTGATACCCCTATTCATCATTCATAAGACACGCCCCTCCCCCCGCTTCCTCTCTGCCTCTCCCTACTCCTCTTCCCCTCTACTACCATCTACCAAGGGGCCCCAGGCCTGCCCTAATCCGCCAATAATATCAATGGAGGTGTCATCACGACGGCTCAGCGTCTGAAAGCCTGGAAACATGACACTCCCGGCCACAGACAACGTGTTAGCATATTACACCGGGTCTTAAGTCCGCCTACCAGCTCCCTGCTATTTTATTCAGCAGTGCGGAGGAGGAGGAGGAGGAGGAGGAGGAGGAAGGTGATTCAGGGGTCGTGGGAAGTACAGGAGAGGTAGGTAGGAGTGGGCGAGAGTTAGTTTCTCCTTGGCCGAGCTGAAATAGTAATGTGGAATTGGAGCTTTCAAGGGAAGGAATGTTTGACACACCTGGTCGTGATCTGTAACACGTACTTGCGAGAGAGAGAGAGAGAGAGAGAGAGAGAGAGAGAGAGAGATATTAATGCTGATCACTTGCACAATTGTTCTGCGCATTCATACAGATAATGACAGGACCCCCATTTAAACAGCCTGGTAGCCGGACGATGTGGGCAGATAGTCCTTTGAAAGCTTGTAAGTTTATTGAATAAAATCTCTGTTAGATGACATTCTATTTAAATGAGGACCTGTATTATATATATATATATATATATATATAATATATATATATATATATATATATATATATATATATATATATATATATATATATTATATTATATATATGATATATGAAATCCAGACAAATCCATCATTTGTAATCTTTTACTAATCATAAATACAGTCAAACATTTCCCATTTCAGCTGTGATACAAATTCTTCCCCAAGACTGCCATAATAATTTCATTAGCTTTATCCTTCAGGTAAGAATATCTAGAAATCTGCAAACTCTAACAGGAGAAATAATCAGAAATATCTTTATACATCAGGAATTCGGCGGCGACGATATCACCAAGAAAATACCCGTCGGAATATCGGAAATGTTAGATGGGAATATAATATTCTCGAATTGCTTTTTTTTTTTTTTTTTCTCAGTTAAAGGTGAGGTATGATTGTCTTCGGAAAGGAAGTCTGCTTGCTTGCATTTATATTTCATATGCTGTCGAATGCAAATGAATAGTATATTCCGTTGTGTTGTGAACAAAAGATGGGAAAGACTCTCTCTCTCTCTCTCTCTCTCTCTCTCTCAAGGGCAATTTACCTTGTGAGTTATAATGTATTGCGTTGTTTTATGAACAAAAGATGGGAAAGACTCCGTCTTAACATTCTCTCTCTCTCTCTCTCTCTCTCTCTCAAAGACAGCGTGTGCATATATATATATATATATATATATATATATATATATATATATATATATATATATATATATATATATATATATATATATATATATATATATATATATAAATATATAAACATATATATATAAATATACTGTATATACATGTTTATGTGTACGCATACATATGCACACATATATACATACACACACACACACCCACCTGCAATTACGTTAACCTCAACAAGTCCAGAATAATCAACTCATCGGCTGACTCTCTTCAGCACTCGTGAATTTTCGTCGGTGGAGGAATGAATGAAAAATGCAATAAAAAGAAAGAAAAAAAAGAGAAGAATTAAGGAAGGAGGTGGACCATAAATTAGTAGAGAAATCGGCGTAAAGTGAGCGCTGGAATTGAAGGGTGCCATCGATCAATCCTCTCTCTCTCTCTCTCTCTCTCTCTCTCTCTCTCTCTAACTCTCTCTCTCTCTCTCTCTCTCTCTCTCTCTCTCTCCTTTGGAACCTTGAAAGTCCCGATACTTCAATTAGTACATTTTTATTTTTGTCCTTTTCTAAATTTACTTTCTTTCTTTATTTATCTTGTTTATTAATTCTCTCTCTCTCTCTCTCTCTCTCTCTCTCTCTCTCTCTCTTTCTTGGAAACTTATAGTCGCATTACTTTGTATATTTTTCTTTTTCATTTCTTTTTACAGATTTAGCCTTTTTCTTTATTCACCCTGTTTATTCATTCATCTCTCTCTCTCTGAGATAAATAATAATTATATTTTTGGTTATATAAATAAATAAAAGTAACAAACATAATGTGAACATTGCTGATTAGATTCAATAAAAACTTTCCTCTCTCTCTCTCTCTCTCTCTCTCTCTCTCTCTCTCTCTCTCTCTCTCTCTCTCTCTCTCTCTCTCTCTCGTAAACAGTCAGCATTACGAAAAGGTTCTGTTTCCGCAAATCCTGTGAAATGTCGTATCTGTAGACTAAAATACGACTTAGATATGACGCAATGTAAGTAATTCATTGCGAATCGAGATTTACACTTGTCGAGAAAAGTATTGTACTTCGGTATGTAATCCAAACGAAGAAGACTGGTGTTATATTCCTAATTTATTCTTTCTGGTATTTACTGAGTTCATGAGTTCAGGTGATATGAGGCAATTAGAGAGTGATATGATGTGAGTAATCGTTGCAATTATGGAGAGTGATAAATAGATGGCGCGGTGGTAACGTCCACTGGATATGGGTCCATGTCAAGGGTTCGCGTCCCAGTGGTACCTGTTCATTTATCACTTATATATTCCCCTTATCTCCATATATATACAATATATTAAACGACATTTGTATATGAATATATATATATATATATATATATATATATATATATATATATATATATATATATATATATATATATATATATAAATATATATATATGTCTGTATATATATATATATATATATATCATATATACAATGTATGTATGTATGTATGTATATATAATATATATATGTATGTATATATATATATA
This sequence comes from Macrobrachium rosenbergii, assembly GCF_040412425.1. Taxonomy (NCBI): domain Eukaryota; kingdom Metazoa; phylum Arthropoda; class Malacostraca; order Decapoda; family Palaemonidae; genus Macrobrachium; species Macrobrachium rosenbergii. The sequence goes on along the minus strand of NC_089765.1, from coordinate 14,457,516 downwards.
TATAATATATATATATATATATATATATATATATATATATATATATATATATATATATATATTAACATGGCTTCCTAAATCAAGCCCCCAAAAAAGAACGTCAAAAGAGCCGACAAAGAAAGACACACCGCACCCGAAAAGCGACCGAAAAAGAAAATCAGCGGAAAAGGAGAGAGAGAGAGAGAGAGAGAGAGAGAGAGAGAGAGAGAGAGAGAGAGAGAGAGAGACTCCAGAATAAAGCTACTTCACAGTAAGTTCCAGTCTCCCCCTCAAGTTGTTCCTATCGATTGTCCCGGGGAATGAAGCTTATCATTACGGATTTCCTTTAGGTTTGGGGTTCCTGCCGAAAAGAAAAGGATTTTCCTCCTGTTCCTTCGCTTTTATATGTATATGCATGTGTATTGTTTCTCTTTTATATATATGTATGTATATACGGTATGTGTGTATATATATATATATATATATATATATATATATATATATATATATATATTATATATATATATATATATATAAATATAATTATATATAATATATATTACATAAATAAATATATTTATATATATATATATATATATATATACATACATATATACGTACACACAATATATATATATATATATGTATATATACATTATATATGTATTTATATAAAAATATATTATATATATAAATATAAATATATATACAGTATATATTTATATATATATATACATATTATACATATGTACATACATACACACCAATTAATAAACTCTTCAAAAACATAAATACTGTGATGACATCTGGAAGTATAAAGAAATGTAACTCATGTGAGGAATGTTAAGAAGCAATATAATTAATTTCATCTTTACTTGCTTGACAATTTTAGTATCTTTGAACACGTATGTCCGTATGAGAGAGAGAGAGAGAGAGAGAGAGAGAGAGAGAGAGAGAGAGAGAGAGAGAGAGAGAGAGAGAGAGAGAGAGAGAGAGAATAATATAAGACTTGTCATACCAAACTTTTTGTTGAATAATACATCATTAATGCACAGAAGTTTTTTCGGCGCAATCGAGTTTTCTGTACAGCCGCTACTGCGTATAATCAAGGCCAGCGAAAATAGATCTATTTTACGGTGGTCTCGGTATAATACTGTATGAGCCGCGGCCTATGAAACTTTAACCGCGGTGTGTGGTGGCCTGGCCTATATCGTTGCCAGAAGCACGATTATGGCCAAATTTAACCTTGAATAAAATAAAAACTACTGAGGCTAGAGGGCTGCAATTTGGTATGTTTGATGATTGGAGGGTGAATGATCAACATACCAATTTGCAGATCTCAAGCCTCAGTAGTTTTTAAGATCTGAGGGCGGACAGACAAAGTGCGGACAGAAGAAAGTGCGGACAGAAAAGTGCGGACAGAAAAAGTGCGGACAGAAAAAGTGCGGACAGAAAAAGTGCGGAAGGAAGAAAGTGAGGACAGAAAAAGTGCAGACAAAAAAAAAGTGCGGACGGAATAAAGAGCGGACGGACAGACAAAGCCGGCACAATAGTTTTCTTTTACAGAAAACTAAAAAAAAAAAAAAAAAAAGGAAAAGTTTTAAATACGGACGCTCGCTTTCAAAAAAAAAAAAATCGAACAACACGGCGGCAGATTTCGAAAACTTTTTCAAGATTCGACCCAAAACTTCGTCCGGGAGAGAAATTTGCAATTCTAGACGGCGTCGATTAAAGAAAGTTTCCACCTCCTTAAAATGGACGAAAGTTAAAATAAAAATAAAAAAAAACAGGTCTTGACGAATATACAGTTATTATAACAAAATCGTGTGGGAGAATCTTATCAAAAACTAAGCCATTGTTTGTATTCTGTGGGCGTGTATAGCAATATCATGAACTAACAGTCTTGTAGATGTGTATTTGTTTTTTTTTTTAGTTTTCTGTAAAAGAAAACTATTGTGCCGGCTTTGTCTGTCCGTGCGCACTTTATCTTGAAAACTGCTGAGGCTAGAGGGCTGCAAATTGGTACGTTGATCATCCACCCTCCAATCATCAAACATACCAAACTGCAGCCCTCTAGCCTCAGTAGTTTTTATTTTATTCAAGGTTAAATTTAGCTATAATCGTGCTTCTGACAACGATATAGGGCATGCCACCACCGGCCCGTGTTTAAAGTTTCATGGGCCGCGGCTCATACAGCATTATACAATGACCACCGAAAGATAGATATCTCTATTTTTGGTGGCACTTGATTATACGCTGTAGCGGCTGTACAGAAAAGTCGATTGCTCATTTTCTATTTGTTGTTGTTGCTGACTTTCTTGTTATCTGTTATCAGATCCAGGAATAACCAAGAATTTCATTGTCTCCACATTTTTCTGATTCAATTTTCAATAAATAATCAAACCATTCTACAGAAATAGCCCCAAATCATTGGCCATTCTGAATCTAACTGCATTGCACACTTGGTAAAACGACTGTCATTTTTGACTGGCATAATTATGTCTATCACAGTACCTGTAAGTCGCTTATTTTATTTTATTTTCCTATTGCCGTTCATCTTCCTGTCCAGAAATTCCTTTACTCTTCTTCTTACGAATTTCATAATTACAATATATTTTGTCACCTCATAAAATCGTTTCAGACTCACTAACTCTTACGTGATACTCTGTACTTGTTAGGGCAACTGTCTTGATAAATTTCCTTTTGAATTTTATGGAAGAATCACAGATTAAAGCACAAAATAACATCGCAGTAATCTATGTTGAAACTTTTGAGTTTATTAGGACTGACATAAATCCTAGTTGCTTGCATCTTTCACGCTTCATGAGAGATAAAAATGATTTTTACTCTCGTGTTCTGGGGAAAATATTATTCTCGCACGTGTGACCGAGAAAGATAAGACGAAGTAAATATTATCACGCTCTGAATACAGAATACAGGAATTCTTGAAAGCGCTGGTGATGTACAGGGGTGAAAAAGATCGGAATATAAAGAAAAGTGAAAATATCTGGGATCAAGACAGCAGGCGACATTAAGGACAAAATTTCGAAAGACTGAATAAATAAAAATGGAAGCAGGGAAGACTCAGAGAGAGAGAGAGAGAGAGAGAGAGAGAGAGAGAGAGAGAGAGAGAGAGAGAGAGAGAGAGAGAGAGAGAGAGAGAGAGAGAGGAAAAGTGCAACAAAGCGAGGAATTTGGAAAAAGAGGGTAGGATAGATTTTGACATTAGACTGACATGCGAAATATAAAACTCGCGGATGGAGGTCGTACAAGAAACAAAGGAACGTCGTACACCATGAGATATATATCCGCTGAAATACAGGCCTTATATACGAGTATATATATATATATATATATATATATATATATATATATATATATATATATATATATATATATATATATACACAACAAAATCAAAATCATAGGCTAACTTTTATCCTCGAGGAATCAAAGTCTGTTACGAATCACACGAAATCAACGACGCTTGATTGCTTGCACACCAACAATCCGTAACCAGGCACACATTCAAGGGCGCTCTCGCGCGCCCATTTGAGACACTATCACTCATTTACAGCTTTTGTAGAATCTATGTGCACAGAAAACATTCAACCACGATCATCCAGGGAACTAGAAGCACAAATTTTCTTTTATAAGTCAAGGACAGAAGGCAATTCAGAAGTAATTTAGAAATCCAGGCGAACTGAACTGAATATAGAATTTAGGCCAAATGCCAAGCACTGGGACCTATGAGGTCATTCAGCGCCGAAACGGAAATTGACAGTAAAAGGTAACAGGAGGAAAACCTCAAAGCAGTTGCACCATGAATCACCTGTTAGGAGAGGGTGGCTAGCAAGATGACAGACAGAGAATAAGAACGGAGGTACAGTAAAAGGAACGAAAGGGGTTGCAGCTAGGAGCCTAAGGAAGGGACGGTGCAAAGACCCATAAGCAATACCTACAGTGCACCGCGTGAGGCGCACTGACGGTACTACCCACCTGCTGAGTTCACTCGTTAGAATCTATCAGTACAGTGAGAGATAATTATAATCTTTCTCTCTCTGTCTTTTTGCATTTTAATTTCCCCCTTTCTGTTACATTTCTCACTGCCTGGGGAGAGGTATTAAATGAGCTCTTTGGAGCTGCTCCCTCCACGAAGTGTTCGCGTAAACAGGCAATTATCTCCGTTCGGAAAGGTGAAACGAGTGGATGATAAATTGGGGAAAAGGGGATATCGCGAGATTTAGCTCCGTGAAATATTCGTCGGCGATGAATGGGAACTGACAGTGGAAGGGCTTAGTCAGTCACAGTTGGCATCAAGTCGTGATCTCTAGGGTTGGGGAAATGATGAAATGAGGGAGAATTGAACTGAAACTGAATATAGGACTTAAGCCTAAGCGCTGGGACCTATGAGGTCATTCAGCGCTGAAACGGAAATTGACAGGAAAAAGGTTTGAAAGGTGCAACAGGAGGAAAATCTCTTGCAATTGCACCGTGAATCAATTGTTAGGAGAGGGTTGAGGAGAGTAAGATGGAAGACAGAGAATATGAAAGGAGGTACAGTAAAAGGAACGGAAAGGGTTGCAAAGCAAATACGAATGAGAGATTTTTCTGAATTCAGTAACGAAAATTATATGACTTTATTTTATCTGCAAAAAAAAATATGAAGACTGACCACATGATGGTTACTTGTCTATTTGTCCTGTCTATTTCTGTCGTCTATTTGTCCTGTTTACGCGTCCCGTCTATTTGTCCTGTCTATTTTTTCCGTCTATTGGTCCTGTCTATTTGTCCCGTCTATTAGTCCTGTCTATTTTTCCCGTCTATTTGCCGTCCCTTTTATTTGTCCTGTCTGTTTTCGCCGTGTATTTATCCGGTCTATTTATCATCCCGTGTATTTGTCCTGTCTATTTGTCGTCTCGTCTATTTGTCCTGTTTATTTTCCCCGTGAATTTGTCCTGTCTATTTTCCCAGTGTATTTGTCGTGTCTATTTGTCGTCCCGTCTATTTTCCCCGTGTATTTGTCCCGTCTATTTGTCGTACCGTGTATCTGTCCCGTCTATTTGTCATCCCTTCTATCTGTCCTGTCTATTTTCCCCGTGTATTTGCCCTGTCTATTTTCCACGTGTATCTGTCGTGTCTATTAGTCGTCCCGTCTATTTGTCCTGTCTATTTTCCCCGTGTATCTGTCGTGTCTATTTGTCGTCCCGTTTTGTCCTGTCTATTTTGCACGTGTATCTGCCCTGTCTATTTGTAGTCCCGTCTATTTGTCGTCTGTCTGCGAGGATCACGGGATCAGAATATCGCCTCTCGTCGATCTCCCGTCCCGGCCCCCCGTCAACATCAAACGGGAAAGCAAACACAGCCACTGTTTGTAACTCCGCCATCCACAGACGGGAAACAAAGCCTGGGAAAAAAAAAAAAAAAAAAAAAAAAAAAACACGATCAGAAAAATATTGTAATTAATTCGGGAAATGCAGCTAATGAGTAAAGGGAGCAATTAAATCGGAATTCTCGATTTAAAAGAAGGTTAAAAATTTATGTTTTTTTTTGGGGGAGAAGGGGGCCCAAATTAAAAGTGATGAATGATTGGGGGTGTCTCTTTTCGAGAAATGAGGAGGATGTGAGTTCGTGTCATGAGCGGGGGATTGTTTGTAGGAAATGAATGGGAGGTGAAGATTTGGTGAATGGGTGTTTGTGGAAGATTGTTATTTAAATTCGAGAGAAACTCTCTCTCTCTCTCTCTCTCTCTCTCTCTCTCTCTCTCTCTCTCTCTCTCACACACACACACACACACACGAGGAGATAAATAATTATATTTTTGGTTATGTACATGAATAAAAGTAACAAAACATAATGTAAACATTGCTGATTAGACTCAAGAGAAACTTCTCTCTCTCTCTCTCTCTCTCTCTCTCTCTCTCTCTCTCTCTCTCTCTCTCTCTCATGAGGAGATAAAAAGTTATTATATATTTTTTGGTTATATAAATATTTATTAGTAATAATTATTAATCTTCCATCAGTTATTAGGCCTTGTACACATATATAAATATTATATATATGTATACCTATACATATATATATATATATATATATATGTATATATATATATGTACATATATATATATATATATATATATATATATATATATATATATATATATATATATAGGAAAAGGAACATAACCAATGTTATTGAAAGCTGAAAGAAAAAAAA
>NC_089765.1:14441320-14448820 GCF_040412425.1 Macrobrachium rosenbergii | reverse complement strand
ACTTCCATAGAGGAGAGTTGGTTCAACAATCCCTCTATAGCATGCCTACCTTGGTTTCCAAAGACACCCCAAGCTTTCTGCTTGGCTATAGACACCCTTCCTTCTTTAATACGCTCTCAACAGCTTAACTTCACTTCCATGGAAGAGAGTTGGTTCAACAATCCCTTTCTGTATACAAACTTTGGGTATAAATGCCCCTCTTTTAATTTGAACTCAACAGCACATTTCACTTCCCTAGAGGAAAGTTCGTTCAACATTCCCTTTCTGCATATAAACAATGGCGATAAATGCCCCTCCTTTAATTTGAACTCAACAGCCACACTTCACTTTCATAAAGGAGACTTGGTTAAACAATACCTCTCTGCATACAAACAATGGCTATAAATACCCCTCCTTTAATTTACATTCAACAGCCACACTTCACTTCCATATAGGAGAATTGGTTCAACAGTCCCTTTCTGCATACAACCTTGGCTTCCACAGACACCCCTCCGTTAATTCTTATTCAACAGCCAAACATCACTTCCATAAAGGAAAACTAATTCAACAGTCCCTTTATACATGCCAACCTTTGCTGCCACAGACACCCAAACCTACCTCCAAATCTTTTGCATACATCCTACTACCTACTGTAGTTTGCTTCACGTATTCTGTGACCAATCATTTCTTTTATTGTTCTTCCAAAGTATCTACTACCAAGTGCCATTAAGAATCACTGCATAATTTACACGTATAAGTCTCAGTGAACAGTAAATGTTGCTGTTTATGCATTTTACATTTCCAAGAGCGAGTCGATACTACTGTACATATCCAACGACATACATTATGCAAACCACACCACAAAACTCTAAATAGTGAAGCTGTTACATACGCAGCGTTATATATATATATATATATATATATATATATATATATATATATATATATATATATATATATATATATATATACAAACACACAATCGTGCTCGCGTACATACATAAACATTTAGGTATGATAGGAATAAACACTATTTACCCATAAGAATAAACAGTATTTACCAATAATAAGCATAAACAACATTTACCCACAACAAGAATAATTAACATTTGCCCATAATTAAAATAAACATTTACCCATACCAAGAATAAAGCACATTTACCCACAATAAGAATAAACAGTATTTACCTTAATAATAATATTTACCCGTAATAATAATCAACAAAATTTACCCATAATAAGAGTAAGCAACATTTACCCCCAAAATAAGAATAAACATCATTGACCCATGATAAGAATAAAAAACATTCACCCATAACAAGAATAATCACCATTTACCCATAATAAGGAAAGACAACATTTACCAATAATACGAATAAACAACATTTGCTCATAATAAGAATAAACAACATTTACCCACAGTAAGAATAAACAGTATTTGCCAATAATAATAATATTTACGCATAATAAGAATAGACAGCATTTACCCATAGTAAGAATAAAGCACATTTACCCATAATTAGGATAAACAACATTTGCCCATAATAAGGATAAACATAACAAGAATAAACATTCAACCATAGTAAGGATAAACAACCTTTATCCATAATAAGGATAAACATTTACCCATAACAAAAATTTAAAAAATTACCCATAATAAGCATAAACAACATTTACCCACAAAAACAATAAACAAAATTTACCCATAATAAAAAACAAAATAGTACATAAACACGATAATTTCTTAAAAAAAAAAATCTTCCTATATACATCTGAAATATTAGCAACGAACAACCCGCGTACCTATAAATTTCCCTATGAAACACGTGAAAGGGTTAATATAGGCGAGTTTATAGATAATGAAGGAGAAAACGAGGTTACGTAGATGCCATCAGATGGGAAGGTCAAAACACGGGTATGTTTTGACTCATTAATCAAGCCTTCAAGCAGCTTTGGAAAATATCGAGACTGGGTAAAAATACCTAATACGTATTATTAAAGTAACTTTATTAAATTGAACTGAATACAGAATTTGGGCCAAAGGCCAAGCACTGGGACCTATGAGGTCAAACATAACAAATTGCAGCCCTCTAGCCTCAGTAGTTTTGATTTCATTTAAGGTTAAGGTTAGCCATAATCGCGCTTCTGGCGACGGTATAGGATAGGTCACCACCGGGTCGTGGTTAAAGATTCATGGGCCGCGGCTCATACAGCATTATACGGAGACCACCGAAAGATAGATCTATTTTCGGTGGCCTTGATTGTACGCTGTAGCGGCTGTACGGAAAACTCGATTGCGCCGAAGAAACTCCGGCGCATTTTATACTTTATCTTTTTAAAATATAAACGAATCTTCTTGTAGTTGGATAGCGCGTGAGCTGTAGGCCTTCGGGCCATATTCCTTTTATGGTACCTCCATTCATATTCTTTTACCCTTCTAACTTTCCACCTCCTCTAACAATTATTTCACAGTGCAACTGCGAGGTTTTCCTCCTGTTACACCTTCGTAACCAATTAACCTCTATTCACCCTTCAGCGCTGAATGACCTCGTAGGTCCCACCGACTCTCCAAAACCAATTCTTAATTCGCTTGTTAAGACCATGACGTTAATGCAACTGTTCCCTCTTTTGCTATTCGAAATCGTATCTTTATTGCGTCGTTTAAATTTCCGACAGATTACATCCTATTTTTTTTTTTTTGTTCTGAAAGCACGGCGAAGTCTATTTTCGTCCTTTGTCCTCCACCCGGAATTAACTTTGCATTATGTACAGGGCCGAATTAAACCTAATTGGGATGAAAAACCTGGACTGGCTCTGAGAGCCCTGAAAAAATGTTTCATGCTGTTATAATATTGCTTGCATGTGCTTGCGAGCAAGCATGTTTGTGTGTGTGTGTGTATGATGTATATATATATATATATATATATATGTATATATATATATATATATATATATATATATATATATATATATATATATATATATATATATATATATATATATATATATATATATATATATATATATATATATATATATATATATATAGAGAGAGAGAGAGAGAGAGAGAGAGAGAGAGAGAGAGAGAGAGAGAGAGAGAGAGAGAGAGAGAACAAATGCATGTTAACTTATCAATAAAAAATGACAGGTAATTAATTTCATACATCAAAGGTAAATAATATATGAGAGAGAGAGAGAGAGAGAGAGAGAGAGAGAGAGAGAGAGAGAGAGAGAGAGAGAGAGAGAGAGAGAGAGAACAAATACATGTTAACTTATCAATTAAAAATGACATGCAATTAATTTCATACATCAAAGGTAAATAATATAAGAGAGAGAGAGAGAGAGAGAGAGAGAGAGAGAGAGAGAGAGAGAGAGAGAGAGAGAGAGAATAAATGCTTGTTAACTTATCAATAAAAAATGACAGGTAATTAATTCCATAGATCAAAGGTAGATAATATATGAGACAGAGAGAGAGAAAGAGATAGAATAAATGCATGTTAACTTATCAATAAAAAATGACAGGTAATTAATTCCATACATCAAAGGCAGATAATATATATATGAGAGAGAGAGAGAGAGAGAGAGAGAGAGAGAGAGAGAGAGAGAGAGAGAGAGAGAGAGAGAGAGTAAATGTATATTAACCTACTACGCAACCATAAATGACAAATAATCAATGTCAAACATCAGAGGTAGAAAATATTTAAGAAGAGAGAGAGAGAGAGAGAGAGAGAGAGAGAGAGAGAGAGAGAGAGAGAGAGAGAGAGAGAGAAGGGGGGGCGGACCAGTGAGTCGCCATACAAGAAGTAATGTAAATCCCCGTAAATCCCTGTAAACCCATGTACAGTACATCCCACCACGCTGCCCCCATCTCTAAACAACCGCACTATTTCGAACCGCACCAACAAGCCGAGCTTGACACCGTGTTTGCGAGACGCTCCCGAGGGCTCGGGCAGGATATTGTACTACATCGATTTCCAATGCTTTTCCAGCCGACAAGAAACAGGCGCTGAAACGCTGGCTGCTGCCTGCCGTTGTCAGTAACTCGATCGTCCAGCGGGAGACAAAGTCTGGAACGCAAAGCATCCAGCGGGAGACAAAGTCTGGAACGCAGAGGCCACAGTCGAGAACGATTCTGGAAAGCGGATTATTTCCAGAGATATATAAGAATGGAATGGAATGCACTGCCGTTGTCAGTGGCTCGACCGTCCAGCGGGAGACAAAGTCTGGAACGCAAAGCATCCAGCGGGAGACAAAGTCTGGAACGCAAAAGCCACAGTCGAGAGCGATTCTGGAAAAGGTGTTATTTCCAGAGATAGATATAAATGGAATGGAATACAATTTAATATAAAATTTAGACCAAAGGGCCAGCAAGCATTGTTTCAAAGGCCAACTGTGAGGTTTTCGTCCTGTCACTCCTTCCTAATTTTTCTACTCTCGTCTGGCGGAGAGGAGTACTCATATCATTCTTTAACCCTTCCTTCATGCATGAATGCAACAAGCGCGTGCAAAAGCAAAAGCCTTTTCTCACGTACGTGGATTGAATAATTGATGGTGTAAGATTAGCTACATTTTTGGACAGCTCACTTTCGTCTGTATAACCCACAATATTGCTATATTTCAATATACTTCACAGAAAGAAGGTATATTATGGGTTTTTAATATCAGGTGAATGTTTAGGGTCAGACCCGCTCAGTTAGGCTATCTATATTTGCATATCATTAATGCCATGTAATATACTGTAAGCCTTCATTGACACAAAGAGTGATATAAGTGATTTGTGGTCGGTGGAATGACGTAGGCTTCAATCAACAGAGAGAGAGAGAGAGAGAGACGCATTGGCCTTGCAACTAATAATATTATATATATATATATAGCAGCAGTATATATATATATATATATATACATATATATATATATATATATATATATATATATATATATATATATACAATAATAATATACACACATGTAAGCAATGGAACTCAACAAATTTTGCCACACATATTCAGAAATACTTTCTGGGCAAATACCTTCTCTTTAAGTCACTAGAGGATATCCTATATTTATGTCAAGTAATATGATGTAGCAAGATTTATTCTCCAAAAAAAACCAACAATTATTTTCACTGGAAATATACTGAAGATATCAGCTTTCTCTAAATAATCAAAACACAGACATAAGTACAACAGAAATTAATTTCTGACTCACGCCAGGATCGAACTCAGGGCTCTCAAATGAATGGCATTAGTTGACCTAATAAATTTCTCTCTCTCTCTCTCTCTCAGCACGATAACAGACGCTTCAAAGTCATTGTTGCAATCGCTGCCAAGTTCACAGAAGAGCAATCGAGAGTCTGTCTTCACCACAAAAAAAAATTATGATATTATTTATTCATGGGACATGTAGTAGTTACAAGTTTATTGACCAGGGCGTTTTGTAGCCTCCTGAGAGAGAGAGAGAGAGAGAGAGAGAGAGAGAGAGAGAGAGAGAGAGAGAGAGAGAGAGAGAGAGAGAGAGAGAGGATCCCGATCGCATTTCGTCGTCACGCTATATTTTATCGGCTTTAGTGGCTTAGCACGTTAATGAAGATGCTCATATATATATATATATATATAGAAATATATGTTATATATAGAGGTGAGAGTATATATATATATATATATACACATATATAAATTACACAAAGTAAACTAATTTGGAAATTAGAGTATCCTGACTGGAAGAAATATAGCCCACATTACAAACCAAAAAACCGGACTGACTTTAAGATACACCCCCGACAAATATCTTGCCTAAAGGTTGATGAACTGATTGCGTAAATTCTTTTGTGAAAAATAAATGGCTAATCCGATAATCAGAGCAATTTAGCAAAGAGCTGAGCTTTGAGAGAGAGAGAGAGAGAGAGAGAGAGAGAGAGAGAGAGAGAGAGAGAGAGAGAGAGAGAGAGAGAGAGAGAAACTGATAAATTAATCCCAAGATTTCATCGTAATATCTTGCTCAAATGTCACAGAAAATTCCTTTACAACATTTTTACTCTCGAGCGTCTGGTCTCTTCAACATAATTTAAAACACGAGTCACTAATTCATTTCGTTGAAGACTGAAATACCAAGACGTGCAAGAAACTGCTAGAAACAATGTAGTCTCTGATCAACGCGTTTGATAAAAAAAAATCTCTTCTACTGTAGAATTTATGGCCTGCTGTGATACATGACTTAATTCGTTCAGACAGCGGGATCTCAACACAGCCTTCGTTTAAAATGGTCTGAAAGTTTCGGGTGACTTTAAATGGTAGATGATGAATTTTCTTTCAAATAAGACACTGGTTGGCTTGTAGTATCTGGTGTAAATGACAAAAAAAAAGAAAAGATTTCTGAAAGATGTTGTGTTGAAGGGGATACGTGGTACCAGGAGAACTGTTTTCAAAATTATATTTAGAAAAGAGTCATGTTGACGGATTCAACGCATGGAGAGAAAGGATTTCTGATAATTGCTGCATTTTTTAATTTGGGAGATTTATTAGTCTTGCTTGTTATCTCATAGTATCTACTACACTACCATATAATTGTGTGTGTGTGGTATATATATATGTGTGTATATATATGTGTGTGTGTATATATATATATATATATATATATATATATATATATATATATATATATATATATATATGTATATATATATATAATTATATACATAATTATATATATATTTATATACATAATTATATATTCATATTATATGTATACGTATATACATATATAATTATATACAAAATAAATATAACATACACTAACACATATATATATATAAATATATATATATATATATATATATATATATATATATATATATATATATACATATATTTACACATAATACACCTATATATATATTACTCAACACACACAATCACGTGTGTAACAGAAATAAATTTCTGACTCACATCGAGATCGAACCTAGGCCTTCCAACTGCCTTCCAACTGAAAGACCTGGGTTCGATCCCGATGTGAGTAAAAATATATATATATATATATATTCTAAATAGGCGATGATAAATCCCGATGCGAGTAAAAAAATATATATATAGGTTAAATTAAAACACTTCATATTAAGAAAAAAAAATAACGAAACAAAAAAGCTCCTTTCTTAACCATTCCTTCCCCTCGGAGGAAAAAAAAAAAAAAGGTCACCTCTTCTGAATTCACTTTGACGTCCTTTCCTCTTCCTCCTCGTGTCCTTCTTCGGGTCTTCCTCCTTCAGAGTCCTTCGTCTGTCTCCCCCCTGATATCCTGTCGGTGTTGGTCATTTGAGATGCCCTCAGATACTTAGGGCCAGCTGTGACCAGTCCAGCCCGCCAGCTGGTCCTGATAGCGCAGGATCTGGGGAACGCTTCAGGGATCTCCTTCCGGAGCTAATCAGGAGAATTTGGGATTGGGAGGGAAAAAGGTGGTGGTGGTGGTGGTGGTGGTGGTGGGTGAAGGAGGAGGAGGAGGAATGGGAGGGAAATAGGGGAGAGAGGG
>NC_089765.1:14403820-14436320 GCF_040412425.1 Macrobrachium rosenbergii | reverse complement strand
GTATTCCAGATTCATCTATGGTGCATCACTGTAATCGAGTTTTCTGTACAGCCGCGACAGCGTATAATCAAGGCCACCGAAAATATATTTAAGACAGCTGGTGGTCTACATGGAAACTTTCGCAACACGTCTATGGTGGCTATCCTATGAATGCTGCCATAAGCAGTAGCTTCAGAAGATCTGAGGGCGGACAGAAAAAAGCCATGACAAACTCCTGCACAATAGTTTTTTCCAGAAACCTAAAAATCACCCGTAGAAGTTTATATCTAATTTTTCGATCCAAAATCCTTCAATGAAAGACAAAACATATACAATACTTTGGAGATTGTAGCAGAGTAATTTATTAAGCTTAAGTTTTACTTAGCCAAATGCCCACTATTATCAGAACTGTTACAGAAAACATAAGTAACAAATCTGATAAATATTCCTGCTAATAGAAGCAGCGACTGCCTATCAACGAGAGATGCCTCAGCTCAGAAAGAAAAAATAAACAATTTATCAAGAACCATCTATACGAAGACACTCTTCCTGCCGTCTTCCTCCCACCCTATCTCTCTCTTCTTCTCTCTCTCTCTCTCTCTCTCTCTGTAACAAGACTTTCCTGTTACAAAACAATACGTAGGGAATGAGTTCTGTATTTCCGAACGGATTCGAAAAAGGCTTTGCAGAGCGCCAACGCTCACCAACCCCTACCCAGCAAATTCAGACAGACAAAGGCCCAAATAACAATTTTTCGATGCTGATCACACACACTCGTTTTCCGGAGACGGGCGAACGACAGAATAAGAGGCACTCAATTACGCGTGCCATTGAATAAAGCTACCCAGTGCACGCACGCACAGACGCACGCACAGACACACACACACGCAAAAGCGACGTCGAACTGCCATTCGCAGGGAAAAAGTCCCAAGAGAGAGAGAGAGATAAATGATTCAATGGACAGACCTCACAGAAGCGCTACTTGATAACGGAATGACAAGGACCTCACAGAAGCGCTATTTGATAACGGAATGACAAGGACCTCACAGAAGCGCTATTTGATAACGGAATGACAAGAGATCTCATCTCCCAGCAGCGTCGTTTGATAACGGATGACAGAGAGGAAATAAAACAAGAGATAAAAAAAAAAAGGTAAGCTTTGCCGCTAATGAACAGGAGAAAGACGTTTGTAAATAATACTGCGCCGGTCGTTAATGAATGGAGGGAATTGATTGCCGGCCGGAAAAATTGGCGGGTGTCACTTTTGAGCGATCGAGCTCGCTTCGCTGTCCCTGCTGCTTTGTCGCTGGCTGCTGCTTTGTCGATGCTGCTTTGTCGATGCTGCTTTTTTTTGTACTGCTTTCGTCGCTGCTGTTTTGTCGCTGCTGCTTCGTCGGTGCTGTTTTGTCGCTGCTGCTTTGTCGCTTTGTCTCTGCTACTTTGTCGCTGCTGTTCTGTCGCTTTGTCACTGCTACTTTGTCGCTGCTGTTTCGTCAGTACTGCTTGGTCGCTGCTGTTTTGTCGCTGCTACTTTGTCGCTTTGTCACTGCTACTTGGTCGCTGCTGTTTTGTCGCTACTGCTTTATTGCTACTGCTTTGTCGCTGCTGCTTTGTCGCTGCTGTTTCGTCGCTTTGTCGCTGCTGCTTTGTTGCTACTGCTTTGTCGCTGCTGCTTTGTCGATGCTGCATTGTCGATGCTACTTTGTCGCTGCTGTTTCGTCGCTTTGTCGCTGCTGCTTTGTCGCTACTGCTTTGTCGATGCTGTTTTGTCGCTCCTGCTTTGTCCCCTTCACTCCGCTGGGGGTCTGCAGCTTTCTCTCTCTCTCCGGGTGACTGACGTTGCTTTGTCATTGGCCCGCGTATCGGGATGACAATGGGCTTTTATAAATATTATATTATATTAAAATATCATTCCCAAGCGATAGGTTTTAATGAACAGTGAAATAATTTCAGTAATCTTAAGAGGACAGGAATAGTTCTTTATCATCTAAAGCTGATGTAATTTCAACAAATTTCAGGAGTGCAAAAGTGGAAATTTATAGAAAAGTATTCTTAAGTGAAAGGTTTTGCTAAGAACCTTTCACTTAAGAATGTAATTTGAAGTAATTTCAGTACAGGAGAAGGTTTTTATTATCCATTGCTAAGAAACATATTCTTGAGCGATAGGTTTTGATAAGAAGTGATGTAATTGGAAGTAATTTTAAAAATAGTTTTCATTATCTATTACTAAATCAGTTTTTAAGTGACAGGTCTTGATGACATAAAGCACTGTGGGTGCAATCTGCAAGTAATTCCAGGAGCACAGGAATAGGATTCTATCACCTATCACTAAAATTACATATGTTTAAGTAGTAGCTTTTGATCAAAAGTGATAAAATCCCAAGTAACACAGGAACAAGAAGCTGATAAAATGAAGATATAATAGAACAATTGACAATTGTAACCTCACCACTAACCATTTGAGAAACCTGACGGAACATCTCGCCATAAAATGACGGAGCAGGCGAGGCTTCGGCGAAATTGGCACGATCGGTAGTTACGCGAATTTAAGTTCCAGGGAAAATCATTATCCCGGCAGTAATTACATGGCGATTTTTCGAAGCTGCCTGCGATCAGGGAAATCTTTGAGCAGAGCGAAAAGTCCTTTTTGGGGAACCCTTTCTGGTGCGTCATTACTGCGTCAACGTCATTTCAAATACCCGAATATTGATTCTGAAATTCATAATATCATGCGTGGCTAAATCTGCCATCATCAAGTACAGAGGGAAATATGCAAATGAGCAATGCTTTTTTTTTTTTTGGCGGGAGGGCGGTAAGCGTTGGCGATGCGTAATCAGTATTGATGTCAATTTTTTTTTTTACCAAAATAAAACACTATTTTGTAGCTAACCGATACCAATTTTTTTTTTTTTAGTTTTCTGTAAAAGAAAACTATTGTGACGGCTTTGTCCGTCCGTCCGCACTTTGTCTGTCCGCCCTCAAATCTTAAAAACTACTGAGGCTAGAGGGCTGCAAATTGCTATGTTGATCATCCACCGCCAATCATCAAACATATCAAACCAGTGTTCTCAATTTAATAGGTTTTATTTACGGCGATTAACCAAGCCATGATCAAAAAGGCCCGACAAGGGTATAAGACATGCCACCACCAGGCCGTGGCTGAAAGTTTCATGAGCCGCGGCTCATACAGCATTATATGCTGTACAGAAAACTCAATTGCACCGAAGAAACTTCGGCGCATTTTTTTACTTGTTTTTCTGAAGCTCGGTTGCGGGGTCAATTGCTTTTGCACTCAAATAATGATGTATGTTTACTTAGCTGAAGTTTTACGTAGAGGCCTGAGACAGATACTGACACCTCTCTCTCTCTCTCTCTCCATTTCCTTTCTTCTCAATCGGTGCAATTTTTTTTTTTTTTGTCGGGGTGGGTGGGTATGTTCATGCCACGTTTGGAATGACATGCCATCCGCAATCTCTGGATCTGAAAGCGTATGAAATACCCTCAAGTTTTGCAATTGATCAAACGTCCTGAAGTCTTGCCACGTCCCAGCTTTGCAGAATTATTATTATTATTATTATTATTATTATTATTATTATTATTATTATTATTATTATTGTAAGAATAATAATTGTAAGAAGACAATGAATCTCTAAGAGGTGAAATATATAATACTTCACACACACACACACACACATTAATACACACACACAATAATATTATTATTATTATTATAAGAAAAAGATAATGATTCTCAAGAGGTAAAAGATATTATTATTATATTATTGTTGTTGTTATTATTATTATTATTATTATTATTATTATTATTATTATTATTATTATTATTATTATTATTATACAGAAGATGAACCTCTATTCATATAGAACACAGCCCACAGGATATTAATTTGAAATTCAAGAAGCTCAAAGAATACAGATGGCGTTCTGCTCGAAAGAGAGGTAACAGAAACAGATGATCAGTTATTAGTAAAAACAGATAAATAAATAAAAAAAATACATAAGATTTACATCCCACCCCCCAAGCAATATTGGACTGCTTTCACCAGCAGGCAGGAAATCTGCTGCTTGCAGCTTTTGTCCGCTGTTAGGCGGAAAGCAGCAGAAGAATATTCTTAAGAGGTGGGGTGGGGGGGGGGGGAGTGGGTGGGCACATAAACCGATTTTCTGCGTTGGATGGTCCTACCTACACCTCTCTCCTACCCCCCCACAGCCCTCTTTCAGTACCCTGAGGGGGACGGGGGTCAAGGAAACGAGCGTTGAAGGGCGGTTTAGTTGATCCTTCCCCCCCCAAAGAAAGAGAGAGAGAGAGAGAGAGAGAGAGAGAGAGAGAGAGAGAGAGATCTTTAAAAGCTTCTATAAGCCCCGAGAGAGAGTGAGAGAGATCTTTAAAAGCCTCCATACGCCGAGAGAGAGAGAGAGAGAGAGAGAGAGAGAGAGAGAGAGAGAGAGAGAGAGAGAGAGAGAGAGAGATCTTTAAAAGCCTCTATACGCCCAGCATGCAATGCGAAAGAGACGAACAAAAAAAATCGAAGGGTCAATCTGCAATAGTGTTTAATCTTATCGCGTGGGTGACTCTGCTTAAACGTGCGCGCTTGTGGGCGGTATATTTGCGGGAGAGAGAGAGAGAGAGAGAGAGAGAGAGAGAGAGAGAGAGAGAGAGAGAGAGGCTGTTTGCGGACAGCGATTGGTTCGGGAAAGGTTTTTGAACAGACGGATCTTGCGTTGTTTGCGTCCACGAGAGAGAGAGAGAGAGAGAGAGAGAGAGAGAGAAGAGAGAGAGAGGTTGTTTGCGGACAGCGTTTCGTCCGGGAAAAGTAAAAAAAAAAACAAAGGATCTCGTGTTGTTTGCGTCCAGGCGTCGATGTCAGAGAGAGAGAGAGAGAGAGAGAGAGAGAGAGAGAGGCCCTGTAAAAACGCTTGCTGGAATGCTTGCTTGATCGTGCTTTGTCCATACATTCTTTCCGGAGAGAAGGTCAGTCCACGTGGGCGTTTCAAGCAAACGAAAGCTTTTGAAACCGGAGGTGGGTCTTCTCTCATGGACATAATGTTTTTTTCCGTTGCTCGTCCCCGATTCGCTGATTTATAAAGAAGAGAGAGAGAGAGAGAGAGAGAGAGAGAGAGAGAGAGAGAGAGAGAGAGAGAGAGAGAGAGTGTTTGTTGTTTTGTTTTTCTGCGGAACTTCATTTTTCGAGTGTTGAGACTTTCAGGGCTTATTTTGCTTGTTCGTGTCCTCTCTCTCTCTCTCTCTCTCTCTCTCCCACTTACACATGCAGTAAATAACGAAAATATTCTACCCAAATTATGTGAACGTGTATATATATATATATATATATATATATATATATATATATATATATATATATATATATATATATATATATATATATATATATTATATATATATGTGTGGTGTGTGTGTATATACATATATATATATAATGATATACAAATGTGTATATGAGCATATCTATATATATGTATATATATATATATATATATATATATATATATATATATATATATATATATATATATATATATGTAATATATATATATATCCATATACATACATACATACACACGCACATACTCCCGCCTTGTCGTCTCCAACAACTAGAACTGCAAGTCACTTTTTTGTGTTAATATAATACTATCTACATAATACGGCGCTGTCTACAGATCTACAAACCTCATCCTCAAAGCTGAAACTTTGTAGATAGCATCATTCTATCAACTTTCATATTACAATACGTCCACGATACGTCCCGTCTGAATACGACGTTCTTGGAAGTCAATATCGCGTAATCTCTCCATTAATTCAGCGTCGTGTTCCTTGCTTCGTAGCTCTCGGAACACTGACGTTACAGATCTCTGGAGAAAATCTGCGATGGAATGGAATGGATGGAATATAGTTTAGGCGAAAGGTCTAGCGCTAGGACCTATGAGGTCATTCAGCGATGAAAGGAAATTTGAGAGTAAAAGGTTACAATCTTTCAGGTTTTATATTTACCAGGAAAACCTTTGAATTTTTCTT
This sequence comes from Macrobrachium rosenbergii, assembly GCF_040412425.1. Taxonomy (NCBI): domain Eukaryota; kingdom Metazoa; phylum Arthropoda; class Malacostraca; order Decapoda; family Palaemonidae; genus Macrobrachium; species Macrobrachium rosenbergii. The sequence continues at coordinate 14,430,289 of NC_089765.1, read as the reverse complement.
CTAGCTACTAATACAGAGTTTAGGCCAAAGGCCTAGCGCTGGCTCCTCATACCTATTTCCATTACCCAAAAGCATTGCTGACACTGACAAAAAGTCTGGGCGTTTATAATGTCTCTTATAACAGCATTTTACGAACGTAGTCCATTTTGTAAAATAGGCAGCGATGTTAATGAATTCATAAAATCCACTTTTTTTATTTACTTATTTTATTTTAATTTTTTTGCGGAACGCTGCAGGAATTTAAATGAGGCTGTCACGAACAACTGAGCAGCATTAATGAATCTGCGAGGTCGGGAATGTCAAGTAACCTTTTCGTGAAAAATTTTTATTTTATTTTAATGGCAAAGCTCTATCGGAGATGACTCTGTCCGCTGTAATCTTCTCTTGGGAAATACTAAAAGATCTGTATAAGGAGACCCGATAGAAATGACAGGAATGTGGACGCAGATGGTTTTTCGTAAATAAATGGATCTATAGGTTTTTTATTTTTTATTTTTCTACATAAAAATAAAGCAGAATGGTTATAATATACCAAAGAAATCTTCAGAAGATCTGGATAAGAAGACTCGATAAAAATAACAGGAATACGGACACAGACGTTTTGGTAAATAAATGGATCCACTGGTTTTTTATTTTCAATTTTTCTACCATAAAAATGAAGCAAAACGGTTATAATATACTACAGAAATCTTCAGAAGATCTGGATAATAGGAATGTGGACTCAAACGGTTTTCGTAAATGGATAGAGGCATGGTATTTTTTAATGATGTTTCTGCCTATAATTTTTCTGCCACAAAAAACGAAGCAAAATGGTTATAATATACTACAGAAATCTTCAGATCTCGATAAGGAGACACGATAAAAATAATAAGGGGAATCTGGACACAGACGTTTTAGTAAATATATGGATCCATTGGTTTTTTACTTTTAATATTTCTGCCATAAAAAAATTAAGCAAAATGGTTACAATATACTTTGGAAATCTTCAGAAGATCTGGATAAGGAGACGCGATAAAAATAATAATAGAAATATGGACTCAAACGGCTTTCGTAACTATATGGATCCATGGAATTTTTTATTTATCATTGTTTCTGCATATAATTTTCCTACTATTCAAAAAATTCAGCAAAATGGTTTTAATATAATTTGGAAATCTTCAAAAGATCTGGATAAGGAACAAAAACTGAGGTAATAGGAATATGGAATCAAAAGGTTTCGTAGATAAATGAATCCACAGCATATTTCTTACCTATCAATTTTTCTGCCTATATTCTTTTTACCATATAAAAATAAGCAAAATAGTTAAAAATACTTTGTATCATGTTTAGGAAAGCCTGCAGTAGCAAAAATTTTATAAAAATACCTTGATTTTATGAAAAATTATAATTCGAAATGTATATATTTCAGTGATGTTACCTCGAGCAAAATCGTATATAGAGCCAACCAAAAAATGTTAAACTTAAAGCAGACTGAATATTTATCTTTTGAACACATCAAGGACCTAACACGTTAAGACATAATGTGCATCACACATAACCGAAATACAGGAAAGTACTCCCTCTTAACGTAACTGGACCCCACGCATATCATTACGAAATACGACACTTGCAAACAAGAAAGTGTTGAAATGTTACGTTGCATGAGCTTCCACCCTGTTGCAATATAATAGTTTTCCGGCATATTATTCTGTACAGACATCCTCCATTTGGAATCATTTCTCTCATTTTGATTTTTTTCACGCATTATGCATAAAAGGTCACGAGATTTTCTACTGGGGACTATCTTTACAAAGCATTACGTTTGGCTTAAGGTATTATCACGGATAATCACGAGTAAAATGATTATCCGTATGTCATTTGTGAGAGTGTGCACCTACGTGGCACAGAAAAATGTCAAGAGAAAATGGAGCTTATCTTTATAAAAATGTATTATTATCCTTTAATACAGCAAAACATCACGAAACATGACTTTCCAAATGATCTTAAATGCTAAAAAGCCTTTTTTCTTCTTCTTCTTTTAAAGTTACCAGCTTCTCACGGTGTCTCAAGGGTTCACAAGGCACCACAAAGATGATTAACGAGCACATTCGCTTCGAGGAATGACGTGAAAATCTTTCTCTTGGATACAGACGGCATTTTAAGACGCTTTTAACACGTCAGGAAGGAAGGAATATAGCACCTAGGTCAAAGGCCTAACGGTGGGGCATATGAGGTCATTCAGCGCTGAGAGGGAAATTGCGAGTAGAAAGGTTTGGAAACCTCGCAGTTGCACTATGAAGCAATTGTTAGGAGATGGTGGCTAGCATGATGGAAGAAAGAGAATGTGATCGGAGGCACGGTAAAAAGGAACGAAAGGGGTTGCAGCTAGCGGCCTAAGGAACGCCGCTGCAAAGAACCTCAAGTAACGCCTACAGTGCACCGCTGAGCTTCAAATCCGCGAGTACGCAGCGAATTGTGGCGACGTCCTCCTCTCTTTAAACGAAGCGTGAATCCCGTGAAATGTAATGCTGTGGGACTTAGAGCGCGAGGAACGAATTAAAAGCTGAAATTACGCGAGGAGGAGTGTCAGCGCTCAGAAATCGTCTGGTTTTGGTGACAACGCTGTTATACATCCGCGTTGCATCTGACGCGGGATGACATTTCGTGTGATACAGTTCGCTAGACTCGAAATGATTTTGAGATTTTTATGATGCGATAATTCGCGGTAAAAGACGTTTGTATACAGTATTTATCTTTCTCTGTATAACTGAATCACGAAAATATGGAAGGTGATGGATATATAAATAAAGTCAAAATCCACGAAGGAAAGAGAAGCAATACAGTGGTGCAAGGCCTTTCGACTTGTCGTCCTTTACTTAGCTAAATAAAGGACTATAAGTCGAAAGGCCTTGCAGCACTCCATTGTTTCTCTTTCCTTCGTGGATTTTGTCTTTATCTATCTATCTATCTATTATCTATCTATCTATCTATCTATCAATTAAGCTTTAAGACTGGTTATCATTTTAGTATGATAATTTTTTCAACTTGAATTACGTATACTTATATGGATTCATTTGAAATAATTTCTGTCATATTTTGAAATGACTGCCTAGTTTGCTTTATACTTGAGAATATATTCGCGTTTTCAAACATACCTCCATTGTATATTCTTAGAAATGAACTTATTGAATTATCCTTCAATATTTTATTCCATTCTTGAAAATTCTAATGCCATTTGGGAATGAGATCGTTTAAGTTTGTAGCACAGATAAACAGGACAGACTGATATAAGTTACAAAAACAATAACCTCATTAGCATAAGTAATTATGAAACCGATCATTACGTAATCAAATATAATACTATTGACTTAAATATGATTTATTAAAAGGAGGAATTTATACCAGTCCCATAGGGGGTCAGAGCCGTCCGGAAACCTCGCGCGGAGCACTGTAGGCATTACTCAAGGTTCTTTGCGGCGTCCCTTCGGCCCCAAGCTGCGACCCCTTTCATTCGTTTTACTGTATCTCCGTTCCTATTCTTTTTCTTCCATATTACTTTCCACCCTCTCCTAACAATTGTTTGACAGTGCAACTGCGAGGTTTTCCTCCCGTTACACCTTTCAAAAACCTTTTTACTCCCTCAGGTCCCATCTCTTGGCTCCTGGCCTAAATTCTACATTCAATCCCACTTAAACCAGCCATTCCATCTTCAGCAGACACTATTTGAAAACCCATTCATCTCCCGATGTAGAGGTTTACCCAGCTCGCGTCACGACCGAGCTGGAAGAGGGACATATTAGCGTTCTCGGCGAGAGTCAACACGGCCTAGTTAATGAGCTCGAGACTGGGCTGATATAATAATCATAATAAAAAAAAAAAAGGAAGAAGACAGCGGCTATCAAAGAGTAAAATCGTATAGTAATTGCGCTGCTGTCATATTCTAAATGAGGCTGTCAGGCACAACGGGACCTTAATGAAGGCTTCAAAATGACGGGAGGAATATTTATCCTGGTGATAATTATGACTTCCTAAGGGTTGAAGGAGGGACGATTCTCAGAGACTTTGGTCGCTCGCGTTTTGTCTCCGTTTCCGTTTGGAGAAGCGAGAGACAGTCAGTCAGTCAGTCTGCTTGGCGTTCGAAAGCTGTGATGCCGGTTGCTTGCAACAGTAGCGGGTCCAGAAATATTTCATGGGGGGGGGGACCAATTTTCATATTATACAAGTGTTTCTAAAAAAGAACGAAGAATTCGAGAAGTTAAGAGGGCATTGTGGCTATTACAATTACGTATGTATCTGGTAAAAAGTGACCAGTAGACTCTACATGTATAATATATATATATATATATATATATATATATATATATATATATATATATATATATATATATAATTCTATGATAGATTTATTATTTTTTCCAATTTTTATATTTCTCATTTATGTTATCATTATCTAAAAATCTTCACTATTATTATTTTGTCATTATTTCTCATGGGGGGCATGTGCCCAGGTAGCCCCCCCTTCCTGGATCCGATAGTGGCTTGCAATTGCAGCGAAGTGCAGGAAATCAAATGTGATCTTGCCTTTGTATTTCGTGAAGATGTAAAGGGTTTGCGTTTCGAGATACGCAAATTGGATGTAAGTATAAATAATCATATATATGATATCAAATATATATATATATATATATATATATAGAGAGTATATAATTTTTTTTTTTTAATATTCAAGCATCTTCTGAGTGGCTTAGCAGAATGGTGCCATTAAAATAAAAAATAAAAAATAGGAAAACCAATAGAAAAATTAGAAAAGTTTATAAAAGATAGCTATTTGTTGATACTCAGCCACTTTCTGAGTGAATCAGCAAAACGGTGCCATTAAAAAAAAATATTCAGTTGCCCTGACAACCAGCAGAAAAAGAAACGAATCTATAAAATAAAACTATTTCTTTATATTCAGGCACTTTCTGAGCGACTTAGCAGAACAGTGCCGCCACAGGAAACTGGACAAAAGTAGCCTGTTGCGCAGTCTGGTGCGCAGTCGTTTCAGACGGCAACCCTCTCCCAAGTCCCCACTTCCGGAAACAAATCCAGTCCCCTGAGGAAACAGCAGGGGTACACTTTGCTGTTGAATGGGGCTAACGGGAGGTTTCCTCACCGTTAAGCCTAATCCCTTCATTATAGCGCTGAATCCTACTTACCTCATATTCAACTGAAGGGGGTTTAAGAGGGAGGGATTTATTACAGTTCGGTTCTCGAATCAATTTTCTGTGCGTTGTTGTGGAAACGAGTACAATCGTTAAATTATTATTATTATTATTATTCGGTTTTGTTGTGGGATTGTTTTAAAAAATTGTGGGAACGTCGACGTTGCTGAGCGTTCTTCAGTATGATGACGTAACCATTTGTTTGTATAATTTCCTCATTTGCATGTTTTGTGACTTATCTTGAAAGCGAATGTATTAAGAAATGGAAAAACAAGCACAATATGGCCGAAGTTTCTCCGGCGCAATCGAGTTTTCTGTGCAGCCGCTACAGCGTATAATCAAGGCCACCGAAAACAGATCTATCTTTCGGTGGTCTCGGTATAATGCTGTATGAGCCGCGTCCCATTGAACTTTAACCACGGCCCGGGTTTGGCCTGTCCTATATCGTTGCCAGAAGCACGATTATGGCTAACTTTAACCTTAAATAAGGTAAAAACTACTGAGGCTAGAGGGTTGCAAATTGGTACGTTTAATGATTGAAGGGTGGGTGACCAACATACCAATTTTCAGCCCTCTAGCCTCAGTAGTTTGTAAGATCTGAGGGCGGACAGAAAACGTGCGGACGGACAAAGCTGGCACAACAGTTTTCTTTTACAGAAAACTGAAAATTGGACTTTCTTCCATTAGAGAAATATCGCTGCAGCTTGTAAATACCTGACCAAAATGGGGTCGCTGATTCACCCGCAAGTTTAGCTTCCCCCACCCCCCAAAAACAGAACAAAAATTGCCAAGATGGAATCACTGAGTCAGCCGGAAGTGTAGCCTTAAAAAAAAAAAAATTACCAAGATGGATGTCACCCAGTCAGCCGGAAATGTAGCCTGACCAAAAAAAAAAAAAAAAAAAAAAAAATTACCAAGATGGGGTGATTAAGTCAGCCGGAAGTGCATCTGATTTTAGGAAGAGGAGACAGGGAATCGAGAATGGGTTTAATGGAATAAGGAAATGGGAAGCTTTGGGAAGGAGGATACTATTCAAGGTGTGGCTGAAAGACGAAAGGGGAAGATGATGTACAGGAACACAAGAGAATGGAAATGTTGGTCAAGAGAGAGAGAAAGAAAAAATACAAAAAAGGAGAGAGGAGGAGATGATTTAGTAAATATATATATATATATATATATATATATATATATATATATATATATATATATATATATATATATATATATATATAACAATATCATCATCAGCATCATCTTGCTACCCCACACATCCTCATAAATAAACTCTGGCCCCATGCCACCCTTGCCTCGACAAAATATGAATAGCAAATTGTGAATGGGTGCTAAATTTGACATCGCCCAATGGGCTTCTTTTAAAGAGAGGACACGTGTGTGTGTGTGTGTGTGTGTGTGTGTGTATTTTTAGAGCAACCACTGGACAAGCGATGGATTCTCCTCAGAGGACTCCGGAGGACTCTGGGAAGTATTTTTAGGAGGAAGCGTGGTAGTGTGTACTGTTGGGACCAGATCTTCGTTGATACGATTGTCAGGTGGGCGAACAGCTGTTCGATGATAGTGGCTGCAAGAAGATAGCTTTGATTCGCAATGTGGGAAACGTTTAGACAGTTTTAAAAGAAGGCTTTTAGACAGTTTTATTAGAAGACTTTAGACAGTTTTAATAGAACACTGTAGACAGTTTTAATAAAGGATTTTTAGTTTTAATAGAAGACTTTTAGACAGTTTTAATATAAGATTTTTAGAAAATTTTAATGGAAGACTTTTAGGCAGTTTTAGTAGAAGACTTTCAGACAGTTTTAACAGAAGACTTTTAGATAGTTTTAATAGAAGACTTTTAGACAGTTTTAATAGTAGATTTTTAGACAGTTTTAATAGAGGACTTTTAGACAGTTTCAATAGAAGATTTTTAAACAGTTTCAACAGAAGACTTTAGACAGTTCTGACTTTTAGACAGTTTTAATAGAAGATTTTTAAACAGTTTCAACAGAAGACTTTAGACAGTTCTGACTTTTAGACAGTTTTAATAGAAGACTTTTAGACAGTTTCAAAAGGATAATTTCAGACAGTTTTAATAGAAAGTAGTAAAGGTGTTGTTAGGACAAATACAGGTTGGATGTATTCTATACAACTGGAGTTTTCCTTTGCTCTATAATTTCTGCAGTTCTCGAAACCATTCGATGTGATCAAAATAGCTCTTTGGCGTGTCTTTTCTGTGGAGTAAAGAATACTTATAATCATCAGAAAAATAAGAGAGATTTAAATTACTATTTTTGCAATTTCAAATTCTCTTCAAAATAATTATTTTCAAGTAATTATTTTTGGTATACGTTAAGATTATCTTGATAAGATGTCTTTGCTATGTTTTCTTGGTTTCATCATATTTGTTTTTATAAATTTTATTGAAATTATTATAACCATATCAGGAAAAATAAGATGCATACAAATGTCTGTTTTTGGAATTAAAAATTTCTTTTAAAAATTAGTAATTTTTGGTATACGCGAAACTACCTTTATAGGTCTGTACTTGGTTTTCTTGTTATCATATTTGTGTAGTAATTTGATGAATATCAAGAAATATACAAAGAATTATTTTTGAGAGATAACAGAACAAGTACGTTACAATTCGACACCGAAAACTTCAGCCAACTTAGAAAGGAAATCTAACTTTAAAACCCTTTTTTAGTTGTTTACTTTCAGCTCTTTGCAATCTTTGTATGGGACATTCCCTGAAGCTTTACGACCGAAGTTCATCTCCAACTTTATAAACAAAGTCTCATTAGTACTTTTGTTTGAAAAAATTACTTTTATTTCGTGGTTACTTTGTTCTTCATCTTTACTGAGCTGACAGCAGAGTAAAGGCTGTCTTCTTCAGATAAGTTTGCTGTCTAACTGAGCTTAGAATATTATGTCTTACATAACCTGAATTATAGAACATAGAATTTAGGCCACATGCCAAGCGCTGGGACCTATTAGGTCATTCAGCGCCGAAACGGAAATTGAAAGGAGGGAACCTCACAGTTGCAATATGAGACAACTGTTGGGAGAGGGTGGAAAGTAAGATGGAAGACAGAGAATATGAACGGAGGTACAGTGAAAGGAATGAAAGGGGTTGCAGCTAAGGGTCGAAGGGACGCTGCAAAGAACCTTAAAGTAATGCCTACAGTGCACCACGTGAGGTGCATTGACGGCACTGCCACCAACCCCCCAACGCGGAAAACCTGAATTAGAAAAATAACAAATTCTTTGAATCAGAGGTCAGCCTGTTCAGATGTCGACAGGTTTTAGTTTTCTGAAAAGAAAACCATTGTGCCGGCTTTGTCTGTCCGTCAGCGCTTTTTCTGTCCGCCCTCAGATCTTAAAAACTACTGAGGCTAGAGGGCTGCAAATTAGTATGTTGATCACTCACCCTCCAGTCATCAAACCTACTAAACTGCAGCCTTCTAGCCTCAGTAGTTTTTATTTTATTCAAGGCTAAAGTTAGTCATAACCGTGCTTCTGGCAACGATATAGGATAGGCCACCACCGGGTCGCGGTTAAAGTTTCCAGAGCCGCAGCTCACACAGCATTATACCGAGACCACCGAAAGATAGATCTATATACGGTGGCCTTGATTATACGATGTAGCGGTTGTACAGGAAACTCAATTGCGCTTGATTATACGCTGTAGCGGTTGTACAGAAAACTCGATTGCGCCGAAGAAACTTCGACGCATTTTCTACTTGTTTAAGGTAGGAAATGAACACATATAAATATATACAAGCAACGCTGCTTTGCTATCATTCCCGGCACCTTGAATTCCATTTCTAACGATCGTTCATGGCAACAAAGAGTTCCCAGCCGAATGAGTTAAAATATATATATATATATATATATATATATATATATATATATATATATATATATATATATATATATATATATATATATATATATGTTCTGACAAAGGACTAATGTCTTTTTATCTCTCTTCACCTGGGCTACCACCCACATTAAAAATCTATTCCTCTCTGGCAATACAGTTAGAGAGAGAGAGAGAGAGAAGAGTATAACCACCGACAACAGTGGAGAGACTTTGAAGAAAAAAAAAACTGGTAATTTAAAGCTGTGATACACTGAGATTTAACTCTGATAAAGGTTTATATCTAACTGTTTAGAACTGCGTAGAGAACCACCCACAACAGTTACTGACCATAATAATGTTTCCTCGTAAAGAATAGTCAACAGAGGTACAATGCAGTTAAGCTGAAAGTTATTTGACATTAAACAGGAAAGAGAAGAGACTCGAGCAAGAGAACCACCCACAACAGTGTTCTGATCTCCCCTCGATGCTGACAGTTCAAATCGGTTTCTTTAATGTTTTCTGTCTGAGTGAGAGAGAGAAAAGTTGTTTTGAACCACTCAATAAGTGACTTAAACTGGCAAGAACTATGAGCAATGTTAGATTGAGAGAGAGAGAGAGAGAGAGAGAGAGAGAGAGAAATGTATATTGATGTTAGAGAGAGATGATTAATCACAGTGACTGACCATAAGATATCTATTCCTCAGGTCAACAGAGGTACAATATAGTTATGAAATTTCTTAGAGAGAGAGAGAGAGAGAGAGAGAGAGAGAGATATAGATATATATATATATATAGTGTACTGACCACCTGGCAAGATATCTATTCCTCAGGTCAACAGAGGTACAATATAGTTATATATATACTGACCATATATCTATTCCTCAGGTCAACAGAGGTACAATATAGTTATGAAATTTCTTAGAGATGAGAGAGAGAGAGAGAGAGAGAGAGAGAGAGAGAGTTCTGACAAAGCTAACAGTGTACTGACCACCTCAAGATATCTATTCCTCAGGTCAACAGAGGTACAATATAGTTGAAATTTCTTAGAGAGAGAGAGAGAGAGAGAGAGAGAGAGAATTTTTATCCCACAACAGTGTACTGACCACCTGGCAAGATATCTATTCCTCAGGTCAACACAAACAGTGAAATTTCTTGACCACCTCAGGTCAACAGAGGCAAGTGACATCTATTCCTCAGGTCAACAGAGGTACAATGCAGTTACCACCTGGAAATATCTATTCCTCAGGTCAACAGAGAGACAAGAGTTAAGAGAAGAGAGAGAGAGAGAGAGAGAGAGAGAGAGAGAGAGAGAGAGAGAGAACCACCCACAACAGTGTACTGACCACCTGGCAAGATATCTATTCCTCAGGTCAACAGAGGTACAATGCAGTTAAGCGAAATTTCTTATAGAGAGAGAGAGAGAGAGAGAGAGAGAGAGAGAGAGAGAGAGAGAGAGAGAGAGAACCACCCACAACAGTGTACTGACCACCTGGCAAGATATCTATTCCTCAGGTCAACAGAGGTACAATATAGTTAAGTGAAATTTCTTAGAGAGAGAGAGAGAGAGAGAGAGAGAAGGAACAACTGTTGTATTCTTTTTAATACCACACACACACACACACAAACAAACAAACACACGCACAGATACACACACAGAGGTGCAAGAGATATTGCAACCTTTTTGCAATCCTCCCAGCACTGGTGAATATTGCTGAAATAAGCACAAAGGTTTACGATGATATGAGGTGCAAAGGCAACGCATTTCTAACGCCTCTTTTATGATGCGTTGCTGCGGAGAGGAAACCTAATTCATTTTCCCTTTGGGCTGCGCTATCAAGGCCTTTCTCAAACACTTCCCATATATGACTTTAAATTAAATGCAGTTCCAAGTCTTTTTTTTATTTAATATTTCACCTACATGACTTTAAATAAAATGCAGTGTCAAGTATTTTTTTTCTCTATGACTTTAAATAAAATGCAGTTTTAAGGCTTTTCTCAAACACTTCCCATATATATGACTTTAAATTAAATGCAGTTTCAAGTCTTTTTTTTTTATTTAATACTTCACCTACATGACTTTAAATAAAATGCAGTTTAAAGGCTTTTCTCAAACACTTCCCATATATGACTTTAAATAAAATGCAGCTTCAAGTCTTTTTCTATTTAATATTTCATGACTTTAAATAAAACATGACTTTAAATAAAAAGTTTGCAAACACTTCCTTTAAATTAAAAGTTTTTCTTTTTTTTTTATATTTCACCTACATGACTTTAAATAAAATGCATGACTTTAAATAAAATGCAGTTTAAAGGCTTTTCTCAAACACTTCCCATATATGACTTTAAATAAAATGCAGCTTCAAGTCTTTTTCTTTTTAATATTTCACCTACATGACTTTAAATAAAATGCAGTTTCAAGGTTTTTTCCCCTCTATGACTTTAAATAAAATGCAGTTTAAAGGTTTTCCTCACACACTTCCCATATATGACTTTTATTTTTGTACGTCCCTTCGGCCCATAGCTGAACCAAAATTTTAGCCTTTGAATTCATCTCCATTCCTACTCTCTTTCTTCAACCTTGCTGTCCAACCACTCGAACCCCACCCCACCCTTTTTTTTTTTTTTTAGTTTCTTAAGCACTGAATGACTGAAAAGCCTAAAGCCTAATCTAGGTATATTCAAACCAAAGAACGAATTCTAAGCGCACCTCACGCGCGGTGCACTGTAGGCATTAGTTAAGGTTCTTCGCGGCGTTCCTTCGGCCCCTAACTGCGACCCCTTTCATTCGTTTTGACTGGATCTCCGTTCGTATTCTTTTTCTCCCATATAACTTTCCACATGATGACCTCACCATGCCCCAGCACTTGGCCTTCTGCCTAAATCGTAAATTCCATTCTAAAAATGCTAAATAAAGCGAATCCCCTCGACTCGACGCATCGACCTTAACACAGGCAGGCGTCTGGGGAAAAGGGGAGAAAATAAAAGGGAACAGTTGGTTTAATTTCAGGGTTAATGCATTCGCAAAGTGCAAATACGCATTGCTGGAAAATAAGTTCGCCTTTACGCAGGTTCGCGCTCGTGCACAAAAGGTCGGCAAAAAAAAAAAAAGGCCAAAATGGACTGAAAAAAAAAAAAAAGTTTCCTTCTCGACTCAGTACACTCGTTAAAATTCCCATTCCGATTTTCGTGGAGAGAGAGAGAGAGAGAGAGAGAGAGAGAGAGAGAGAGAGAGAGAGAGAGATACAGGGGGAGGGATAGATAAAGGAGAGAGAGAGAGAGAGAGAGAGAGAGAGAGAGAGAGAGAGAGAGAGAGAGAGAGAGAGAGAGAGATACAGGGGAGGGATAGAGAGAGAGAGAGAGAGAGGGGGGAGAGGATAGATAAAGAGAGAGAGAGAGAGAGAGAGAGAGAGAGAGAGAGAGAGAGAGAGAGAGAGAGAGAGAGAGATTACCTTGAAAAAAAAAATCTATTTGTTCATTTCTGCAGTGGATTCCCGTTCTGCAGAGAAACTGATTCCTAAAGAAAATAAGCACAAAACAAGGGCTTACTTGACTACAGAAAACCCCAGGAAATATTCAGGAACTCCCTAAATGCTACTGATTCTATTGAAAAAGTTCTGGACTTGACAATGAAGCATCAATCATGTATATGCGATGTTTTAATGGACTAAGTTCCATTCTAGTTTTTCTTAAAAGGTGCAAAGTGATAAATTCAATTTAATAATTAGTGCATTTCGCTTTCTTTCAAATGAACACCACAATAATAATAATAATAATAATAATAATAATAATAATAATAATAATAATAATAATAATAATAGTAACATGAGTCTTCAAATGGAGAAATAAGTCCACATATATTTAAAGATAGATCTGTACAGATAACTTTCGGGAATCTGTTCGATTCCCATTTTCATTCCCGACTGAAAACGGGAATCGAACAGATTCCCGAAAACTCTCTACACAGATCTATCTTTACATATATGTACATATACATCACTGTGGATTGGTTTCTCCAATATAATAATAATAATAATAATAATAATAATAATAATAATAATAATAATAAAAGCATATGTACCCATACATAACTGTGTATTTGTTTCTCCAATAATAATAATAATAATAATAATAATAATAATAATAATAATAATAATAATAATAATGACCAAGAAACAGGCGCAAAATCATCTAAGAGGAAACAGCGCTTGAGATCAGTTAACGACGCCATACATTACAGAGGAAAGGAAAGAGCAATCAAGGATAAATTAAGCGCTTAATGAAAATTGCAGCCCCCAAATAATCCTTCCGATTCTTCCAAACCTATATACCGCCCCCAGGTCCTCCGTCCCCAAATGCCTTTTCGATACGCGATCAAAACCGCAGCGGATGGCGGAAGTACTTCTGATCTAATGGGGAATTAATGGCTAGGTTTTTAAGAAATAAATGCGAGAGTAATGGAATGTAGGATGGAATTTAATGGAATGTGGAATTTAGGCAAGAGGCCAAGCGCTGGGACCCTGTGAGGTCATTCAGGGCTGAAAGGGAAATTGAGAGTAAAAGGTTTGAAAGGTGTAACAGGAGGAAAACCTTGCAGTTACTCTATGAATCAACCGTTAGGAGAGGGTGGGAAGTAAGATGGAAGAAAAAGAATATGAAAGGAGGTACAGTAAAAGGAACGAAAGGGGTTGCAACTAGGGCCAGAAGGCAGAACCTTAAGTAATGCCTACAGTGCACCGCAGGAGCACTGTAGGCATTTCCCACCTACTGGGAAAGTTTCTAACAAAATAAAATATTTGAACTTCTAATCTAATGGGGAATTAATCGTTAGGTTTATGAGAAATAGTAGAAGGCTTAAACATCTGTAAAAGCAATGAATTTAGGAGTTTGTGAGAGTAATGAACTTCAAGGGCTTCTAAACCAATTAAAGATTCGATATTGATTGCAAAAAGGGCCTTCATTTTCACATGGTCCAAAGAAAGCCGAACATCTTTACCACTGTTATGTCAAAGTGATGAATAGGGGTTTCTGAAAAAACTCAATAATCGATATTGATTACAAGAAGGTCCTTCATTAATTCACGGCCTAAAGGAAGCTAGTCTCTTTACTAATGTACAGTAGTTCATTTGGTATCTAAATAATTATGATTTGTGAATATTGTCGTTCAATTTACGTAAACAGTATATCGTGGCATAGAAGTCGACTTCTTGCAATACCCACAAATACTAAAAATAATGCATAAAGTTTGTTGCTAATTTTTTTAATGGTAATCTTGTAACCCTCCTGCATAAGATATGTACATGTATATGAAAAGATTAAGTAAATATAGATAAAATATATCTCAATATCTCAATTCATAAGTGGAATGTTTTGAAAACTTAATGAAGAGGTTGGAAAACGTAACTTGTCAACTGAATAGAATAATTAATTTTTCAGTCCTTATTCAATTCAGAACTAGAATTTAGTGTGAAGACTTTAAAATTCCTCAATATAATAACAGAAGGTCATATATGTGTTTCATTTTGCTACATTTTTATTATGAGAAATTTTAATTTTTCTACATTTTTATTATGAGAAAAACTTTATAAGTTTAAAATTATATATATCACAGAAAGCCCCCTCAAGCCAGGGACTGGCGGTTTTGTAAATCATACAAAATCTACTAACAAAACTACCAATACAGCAGATCTTAAATAAAAAAAAACTACTCTCTAGCAAATTATCTCTTCACTAACCTTTCCTTCCCATATATCCTCACCGCCAATCAGCTACCAGTAGAAATGGGGACAGAACAGAGTAGTTTCCGTAAAAATGCATCGGTATAATTCGTATTTTCAACTGCCTCTTGGTCAGTAATGCTTGTTAGATCGCAAGAATCGTGTACGTGATTCTCCTCTGGAGAACATTTTCACGAACGGCAGCTCATTACACGAACCTACGCACGAACGCCAGGTCCTTACCGGAGCCTATGCACGAATGGCGGCTCCTTACACGAACATATGCACGAATGATGGAAGCTCTTTACACGAACCTATGCACGAATGATGGAAGATCCTTACATGAACATATGCACGAATGATGGAACCTCCTTACACGAACATATACACGAATGATGGAAGATCCTTACACGAACATATGCACGAATGATGGGAGCTCCTTACACGAACATATGCACGAATGATGGCAGTTCCTTACACGAACATATGCACGAACGCCAGTGATAAACGAATGCCATTATTGGCGAGAAATAAAATTGCCGATGCACGCAGCCAGAGTCGTATTTTGCGGATGGAATTGTGTGTGATGGAGATATGCTCTTCGTATGATAGAACAGAATTGTTTTGGAGAGAGAGAGAGAGAGAGAGAGAGAGAGAGAGAGAGAGAGAGAGAGAGAGAGAGAGAGAGAGAGATGGGGATATGCTTCTCGTATGATAGAACAGAATTGTTTTGGGAGAGAGAGAGAGAGAGAGAGAGAGAGAGAGAGAGAGAGAGAGAGAGAGAGAGAGAGTAGGTTCTGAGGATGTGGTTCAGTATAGTAATAAAACCGAATTGTTTTGGGGCACAAAGAGAGAGAGAGAGAGAGAGAGAGAGAGAGAGAGAGAGAAGGTTCTGAGGAGTATAGTAATTGAATTGTTTGGGGGCACAAAGAGAGAGAGAGAGAGAGAGAGAGAGAGAGAGAGAGAGAGAGAGAGAGAGAGAGAGAGAGAGAGAGAGAGAGAGAGAGTCTTACAGGGACTTTACATATGGTTTTATAAATTTACTTCCCTGTCATTTAATATTAAAACTGACTGAAAATAAACTGTCCAGACACTTTACTATTCAACATTGCTTTCGTAACGACAAAGATAAAGATAAAGATAAAGATAAAGATGAATAACGAAAAATTATCATCACCAAGCCAAACCCGCCCCCCCGCCCCCCAAAAAAGGCGCGCTGATACGAAGGTTCTTTGAACATTTCAAAATATCCAGCTGGAAAGGAATTCAAAGCAATGACTAATAAAACTTTGTAAAACCTCAAGTGATTTGAAAAATGAACGGAATCCGGCACCCTTTGAGCAATCAAGAAAACTCGGTAATTTTAAAAATATCATTATCGGTGCCTTTCCGCAGACAGAATGCTTTTTTTTCAGTGATGAAATATGCAATGCGTGGACAAGAATATATGAAGGAAAATTCACATATTTCCTCCTGCGAAATTTGCTCAGACAAATGAAACCACGTGCTTTATTGGGTACCTTTCACAAATATAAAAGAAATCATTGTGAAAGCTTTCTAGGAAAAGGGAAATTTGCTGTTAATTCTCAGGCAAATAAAATCACGTGATTTATTTGATGCCTGTCGCAATTATGAAATAAATAATTTTAAAAGTTTTCTAGGAAAAGGGAAATTTGCTGTTAATTCACAGAGAAATAAAATCACGTATTTATTAGATGCCTGTCACAAATATGAAAGAAATCATTTTAAAAGTTTTCTAGGAAAAGGGAAATTTGAGGTTAATTCTCAGGCAAATAAAATCACGTGATTTACTAGATACCCTTCGCAAATATAAACCACTGTTAAACTTTTCTATGAAAAGGGAAATTTCCTGTTAATTCTCAGACAAATGAAACCACGTGATTTATTAGGTACCCTTCGCAAATATGAAAGAAATCATTTTAAAAGTTTCCTAGGAAAATGGAAATTTGGAATTAGTTCTCAGGCAGATAGAATCACGTGATTTACTAGATACCCTTCACAAATGTAAAAGTAATCATTATAAAAGTTTTCTATGGAAATGGAAATTTGTTGTCACCTCTCAGGCAAATAGAATCAAGTGATTTACTAGAGATACCCTTCATAAATGTAAAATGAATGATAGCAAAAATTTTTCTAGGAAAATGGAAATTTGCTGTTAATTCTCAGACAAATGAAACCACGTGATTTATTAGGTACCCTTCGCAAATATGAAAGAAATAATTTTTAAAATTTTCTAGAAAACGGGAAATTTGCTGTTAATTCTCAGACCAATAAAATCACGTGATTTACTAGATACCCTTCGCAAATATAAAAGAAATCATTGTAAAAGTTTCTAGGAAAAGTGGACATATATTTCAACGAAATCTAAATATTACCAAATGTAGATCTGGTGTACGAAATTAGGACAAGGCAGGAGTATAAGATTCAGGCAGGAATGGGATACGAGGTTCAGGCTGAAAGAAAAAAGTGAAAGAGGTTTGAAAGGTGTAACAGGAGGAAAACTTCGCAGATGCACTAAGAAATAATTGTTAAGAAAGGGCGAATAGCAAGATGGAAGACAGATAATATGAACGGAGGTCCAGTAAAAGGAATGAAAGGGGTAACAGATAGGGGCCGAAGGGACGCTGCAAAGAACCTTTAGTAATGCCTACAGTGCACCTTGTGAGATGCACTGACGGCACTAACCCCCTAAGGAGAGGATTTTGTTTAGGTTATCAACATCTTTGGTATAAAGTAGTGCACGATACTTATCTTTATTAATTAGTAATGCCTTAATAAATAAGAAACTGATATGAATATTATGTATTTTAAAGTTATTAAATGTTGTAAAATAACAGAGGCGAGAGAAAAAAAAATTATATTTCACCACTGTAAAATATAATCGATCAATACGAAAGAATTTACCAGAAACAAATTTTCGCGTTTCAGCCACACGCAACGGGAAAATAAAAACCGATTGCAGTGGGAGGCTGATAAATGCATCAAAACTGGGATGGGGTCAGTTGCGCCCGGATAAAAATTGTTCGAACTCCAACTCATGCCTGCAAGAAAATTATTCAATTCCCAAGTTGCTTCCAAGGCGAGGATCTTCCAAACCTCCCCCCCCCCGCCACACTTCCTCCTCTTTCCAATCCACCCCCCTCCCCCAATAACCCCCCCACAGTCACTAAAATGTCTTTGGGAAGTCGACCTTCTGGTATGCTAATGCATCCTCGAAGGAAGCCTGGAATGCATTTCAAACAAGAGAGAAAAAAATCCTGGGAGAGAGAGAGAGAGAGAGAGAGAGAGAGAGAGAGAGAGAGAGAGAGAGAGAGAGAGAGAGAGAGAGTGTATGTGTGTGCAGAGAGAAAAGGTGATGAGTACCGTAGTCGAAAAATTTGGTGTGAGAGAGAGAGAGAGAGAGAGAGAGAGAGAGAGAGAGAGAGAGAGAGAGAGAGAGAGAAACTGCAAGGACTCGACAGGGAGAGAGCAGAGAAAGAGAGGGAAGGAACTACAAGAATCTGACAATAATCAAGTTACAGAGAGAGAGAGAGAGAGAGAGAGAGAGAGAGAGAGAGAGAGAGAGAGAGAGAGATAAGTTCAAGGACTCGACGCCAATCAAGATGCACAAAGAGAGAGAGAGAGAGAGAGAGAGAGAGAGAGAGAGAGAGAGAGATAAGTTCAAGGACTCCACACCAATCAAGAGAGAGAGAGAGAGAGAGAGAGAGAGAGAGAGAGAGAGAGAGAGAGCAAGGAACTGACAACAATCAAGACACATGAAAGGCTAATTAGCGCATGGCCGAAAGAATGGCAATTACCCCCTCCCAGCAATTTGCAAATTTTTCATCTTATTAAGGAATTTGTGGGAAAGAAAATTATTCACTTTTTAAACGGCTTTGAGGTGGTTCTTGTCTTTTATATATGTATATATTTATTGCAGAAATATATATGATATAACAAAGTTTGCGTAGGTATGAACAGGATGATTATAATTTAGTAATTGATAATGATCAATTAATGGCGGTTGCCTTTTTGCCTAATTATTGTTAGATATATATATATATATATATAATATTATATATATATATATATATATGATTTATATACAATCATGAACACACACATATATATGAAATTTTTATCACACCGTGATTTATATACACTCATGAAGCTACAAATGTCGCTTAATATCAAATTCACGCTACCTCGGGAGTATTCCGATAGGGAATTATCACCAAAGGGAAATTTATAAGTGATAAATGGATTGGTACTGCCTGGTCGCGATCCCAAGACACAGAACTTATCCAGCAACTCCAGTCGACGTTCTACCGCTACAGGTACAAACGAGCTAATTATAGTTATTTGCTCATTATGACAGTAAATGATAGATAATTTATACAGTCAATTAATACCTTTAAAATAATGTAGTTAACTTACCAACCCACAAAAAAAGAAAAAAGTTAAATTAATATCTCATGAATTTTTCCCCCAGATCATAATAAACTTACAAAAATACATCTTCCTAGATTCTCAACTACATACAAACATGATGTGAGAAGTAAGCTTTGTGATACAATGAATTATAAGTGATGCAATGAATTATAAAGTATTCAACTTGCTCCTAGTCTAGAAGTTAACTAAATTTTACTGCTAAATCGACTGAATGAAATTAATTTTGACAAGACACCTCATTTCGTTACGGGAACTTTGCCAGAATCCTTTTATATGCTAGTGATATATATATATATATATATATATATATATATATATATATATATATATATATATATATATATATATATATCGTTCTGTTTTAAAACTGTTGAATCAAAAGTTGTGGCTTTTGAATTTTTGTCAACATTTTTTGTTGGACTGAATATGAAAAGTAACTAAACCTGGTCGAAAATTCACCTGATCTATAAATTTATCTCCTAAATAAGAAAAAAATACATTCAGAACCATCACGATTGTACCATGTAAACACAGCACTGCATTCGCGTACAGAAACGTACCATTT
Organism: Macrobrachium rosenbergii; assembly: GCF_040412425.1. Classification (NCBI taxonomy): domain Eukaryota; kingdom Metazoa; phylum Arthropoda; class Malacostraca; order Decapoda; family Palaemonidae; genus Macrobrachium; species Macrobrachium rosenbergii. The sequence continues at coordinate 14,410,516 of NC_089765.1, read as the reverse complement.
ATCGGTCTAATTCAGACGCCTAGTGAATTATGAAAACCGAGCCTTAAATACCGCAAAAGTTACAACTTTTACCCGAACAAACTAATGTCATATTGATTCCCCAACGTTCAAGTCTCGCCTGGTACACTGTCTCGTCTCTCCAAGCTCTAAAAATATCCTAACTTAATCCTACAACTATGAAAACAGTCACAGAAAAGAGACTATTCAGAAAAGTGACCCTTCACTGTGCCATCACGATCTCACAGCTGCGTTTTTTGAAAGCTGTGACACGCGAACACATTATTATTTTTTTTCCCCGGGTGTTCGTCATAGTTCATGCTTGCTATTTGCAGATTCATTACGAGTGCGCTTCCTGCATTTCAGTCCTACAGCTTTAACAGCATTTTTTTTTTTTAGCTGGAGAAGGAAAAAATGAAAACAAAAGCTTTATTCGCTTCTGCAATGTCAGTATCCAAGTTAATTCAGCCGGGTGGAAGTGTGTCATTATTGTAGGGGAGTTGGTCGTTAAATATGGCTTATTAACCCACTGTAGAGTTTTCTGAACTATTTTTTCGGTGAATTTAGTCTGTTTTACCTTGGAGAAACTAATTTTATATATTCAAAATTAAGTTGTACTTAAAATAAGGCTTAGATGACAGGCTACATAGTATCTAATCAAATAAGCAGCTTATGGAAGTAGCTTATGGGTACAGGTCTAGCCTAGACTACCAAACGGCCTTTTTGTTGCTATTACCGATCCATGAGACATAGCCCCTGACGAAAACATAAATTAAACCAGTTATTACACATAAAAAATACAACTGTTTTAACTTTGAATCGAAATAGAATAATAAAGCTTTTTTTCCTTACAGTTCGCTTATACCATCCTGAAATAGTCTCACTAAGTGTGAGAAATCACTATGGTGAAATTCACAGTTACATAACTTCAACGCTGCTTTTACACGTCTGAAAATGGAAGAATGGTGATATAGGCAAGCCTCATTACTACAAAGAATACTCAATGACTGATAAAATACAGCAAGTGTCCTTACACACAGTAACATATTTCAATAACGAGATGTTGACAAACCCGTAACCTATAGGCCTAGTTACTACTAACCATTTTTACCGAAGAAGACCATTTTTTACTTTATATCTGGTATAAAAAGGGTTAATGTTGCTCCTTTTTCAAAACTCAAGCCGCCATTGCTCTTATGCTACAAAATATGATGAAAATACAAGACTATGTTAAGTGAGAAAAGGTGCATCTATCTACAGCCAACGAGACACGTGACTAACCAGCACACAATTATCGGCCAATAAAAATTAATTTTGCTTTACTCACCCATCAAATGTTGCTTTCCACTTAATCTTGATGAGTTCCTGAACTTATCTGTGTAATTATAAGCCGCGAAACGTAAAAATATGGCGAGAATTAACGAGAAAATAGGAGAAGACACTTTACACTCATTCAATTCCCGGGTGACTGAAGGTGGCCCGCTAGTATCGCCGCCCTGGTGGCGGCTTCAGAAACTACGTAGTATACGGATAACATTCCTGGATTTAATCACAGTAACGACAATAAACGAGTTATTATTCACTGTTCTTCCTTCTCTCTTCTATTCTAAGCCATCCTTCCTCTTTATCCGATATTCTGTTGCTACCAGACCTTAAAGAAAAACGTTATTCGAGGAATCCAACGCATTTAATGGCTGACATAAGTACTGTAGTACTAGTGTACTCTCCACTTGCGAGCCACAGATAAAAAAAAAAAATACGTTATTATTCATTTTTCCTCTTCCTCCCCTCTTCTGTTCTAATGCCATCAAACCTCAGACATAATGAACTCATTAAAGGAAAAGCTTATTAAGGAAAAACAACGTATCTAATGGCGGAAAACAACACCACAAGCTGTCGATAAACCTTCGACTCGACCGAGTTTTTTTCCTTTCACTGGTTTTCCGGAAGTCTATTTAACGTCTTCTCTGGCGTACCCCCCAAATATTGGCATATACGTTCCCCGTAGCATTCCTGTATAATGTTTATTATACAGAGAGATTCCACGGAACTTTATTCATTATCAGCTGATATATATCAGGAGTCTTGGGTCGAGGGAGGGGAAATATTATTATGATTATTACCTGAACAGGAAACTCAAAAATGTTTGGATGTTGTGTGGTTGCAATTATATTACTTTTATATCTTTTCCTAAACAGGAAATAAAGGACGATGTGAGATGATAATGTTTATATATATATATATATATATATATATATATATATATATATATATATATATATATATATATATATATATATAGGCCTATGTTTATAGTAGTTTAACTGTACATTAAAATTATATTAAAAAAATAAATATATAAAACAAGTTTAGGGTACAATAGATTGATTTCCAAGTCTCTCTCTCTCTCTCTCTCTCTCTCTCTCTCTCTCTCTCTCTCTCTCTCTCTCTCTCTGTTCAAATGTAACACTGAAACATTTTGTGATACTGAAGCCCTTTTCACTTCATTTCACTTTCATGCCTCATTCTCCATTTGCAATTCTTATACAGGTAGGTAGCTATATGCATTAAATGTCGTATGAAAGAGTCCACCACTTGAAACGACAAATAAAAAAAACAGATAAACAGATGGACAGACAGAGACTAAGAAAATAAAACTAGCTCGACCTCCATAATTGTCTCCCATATTGGCCGTCCTCTGTTTACTCTGGCGGCAAAGGGCAGTGACGTCACAAAGCGTCGTCTGCTGTTTACAGTGGCCCCTACTACTATTTCTGTTTTCCCTTTCCACTGACCGTCCTATTTTTTCCACGGGGTTTACTCTGTCCGATTGACCGGCATTGCGTGGTAGGAATCTTCATACAAGGAACTTAAAGGCAGGTAACTGTTATTTGGAATCTGGATGGAAAACTTTGTAGACCTATGTACTTCAAGATGGTGGTTTAAGGACATGATAATTGTTTTGATTGGTTGAATCTGTTCCATAGCAACAATGATCATCTATCCACACTGGAAATAATGATATGATATTCAATTTTTAATGATAATGAGTGGACAAGGACTTTCAGGCTACATAAAACCTCTCAGAAATGGATTGGAATATAAAATTTAGGCCAAGGGCCAAGCACTGGGACCTGCAATGAGATCATTCAGAGCTGAAAGGGAAATTGAGAATTTAAAAAAATGTCTATTTAAAGGTATAACAGAAGAAAAACCTCGCAGATGTACCATAAAGCAATGCAAGGAGATGGTAGAATGAAAGTAACGCCGCAGAGAGCCTCGAACATTACCTACAGCGCACCACGCTGGGTTAAAAGCTCTCGGGGTGAACGAACTCTTTCTTAATCGGTAATGAATATAATAAACACTAAGTATCTTTGCCCGTATGATCACGAGGAATCCACTTCCCCGAGCAGTCAGTGTCTCTAACGATTCTCAGTGAATCCGCGACATCTTATTTGAAGACGGCCTTAATGAATTTGTAGAGACTCGATATTCAAGCGGCACCGATTCTCTCGGCGAATTTGCTCAGAGGAGAGAGACAGTGAGTGAATTGAGTCAGTAAACGTATTAGGCCGATGTAATGAATTTCCCTGCTGTTTGCCCTTTCGATAATGTTTGATAGCTTTTTATCTTTTATGTCTTATGTCTGTTTAATGCAATGGTGTATTGTGGGATAATATGATTCAGTTCTTGTGCTATTCTTTTTTTATTTCTATGTCTGAGTAGATGGTATATCTTTCTATTGTAGCAGTTTAAAAGATTGAATCTTATCTTGGGCTTTTTATATCAGTGCAAATTATTTGATAATGATAGATAATTTTACCTGTTAATATTGACATACTTTAATGCAAATGGTTCTTCGAAGTTGAGAGAGAGAGAGAGAGAGAGAGAGAGAGAGAGAGAGAGAGAGAGAGAGAGAGAGATCAACCACATCTTCTGTTAGCTCTTGTTTTACACAGTTGAGCTCAAGTCATTTTCTTTTTTCACAGAGTGGAGTTTGTTTAAGCTGGAAAGAAAATTGGAAAGCGCCGAGAAGAAAGTTCGAGAGAGAGAGAGAGAGAGAGAGAGAGAGAGAGAGAGAGAGAGAGAGAAAGGCATAACTGCGCAGGTATAACTGACAGTTAGTGGGTTCGGTTTTGCCTGCACAGGCCGACTGTAGAGCGTTTAATGCTGTATGAAACTCTCAGCCGCGGCCCATGAAACGTTCACCGACGGCGCGGTGGTTGCATGTGTTGTTGGCACCTACAGCGATGCCAGACGCACGACCGTAGCTAACTTTAACCTTAAATAAAATAAAAACTACTGTGGCTAGAGGACTGCAATGTGACATGTTTGATGATTGGAGGGTGGATGATCAACATACCAATTTGCAGACCTCTAGCCCCAGCAGTTTTTTTAAGATCTGAGGGCGGACAGAAAAAGTGCGGACAGAAAAAAGTGCGGACAGCAAGAGTGCGGACAGAAAAAGAGTTTTATTTCACAGAAAACGAAAAACACAACTAGGATCTTCTGCAGAACGTCACGGTAATGACTCGAAAAATAAATAAATAAATGAACACAAACCTTTGGAGTAAAAGTTCGTACTTAAAGTTCATCCTCGAACACCTCATTACAAAATCACGGCGCCATTGCACAGACTGAAGCTTGAAGAACAAACATTTTGCAACTGGTGCTCAATTGACACACGGGCGAATCCTTTATTATTGAAAACGCAACTCGCTCGTTCGTGAGTGAAAAGACCAATCTATCAGCGGCCGAGACATCGAGGAAAGAGAATGACCTTTCTTTCTTTCTCTCTCCTTCTATTTCGGTCCTTTAATTCGTGTACTTTCGTTTAGCGAATCACAGGACACGCTTCTTTTATTTATCAACTGCAAGAGTTACAAGACAGTGGACATTTGCTTTTAGTCATCAATCAAAGTAAAAAAAAAAAAGAGCGTTGAATCACGTAACAGAAACGAAGAACCAGGAGAATCACAAACTCATTTGATAGCTGTTTATCACCACAATCTCATTTAATAATTGTTTTTTCAACACAATCTGATTTTATAATTGTTTTTCAACACAGTCTCATTTAATAATTGTTCGTGACCACAATCTCATTTAATAATTGTTATCAACACAATTTCATTTCATAATTGTTTTTCAGCACAATCTCATTTAATAATTGTTTATCAACAATGCCTCATTTAATAATTGTTTATCAACAATGCCTCATTTAATAATTGTTTATCAACAGTGCCTCATTTAATAATTGTTTATCAACACAACCTCATTTAATAATTGTTATCAACACAATCTCATTTAATAAATGTTTATCAACACAATATCATTTAATAACTGTTTATCAACACAATCTCCTTTAATAATTGTTTATCAACACAAACTCATTAAATAACTGTTTTTCAACACAATCCCATTTAATAATTGTTTATCAACACAATCTCATTTAATAATTGTTTATCACCACTATCTCATTTAATAATTGTTTATCAACACAATCTCATTTAATAGTTATCAGCACAATCTCATTTAATACCTATTTATCAACACAATCTAATTTAATAATTGTTCATCAACACAATTTCATTTAATAATTGTTTATCACCAATACCCCCATTTAATAATTGTTTATCAACACAATCTCATTAAACAACTGTTTAACTTTTCAGAACATCACAACACAGCCTATGGAATGAGCCAAGGAAAGAATATTCTCTTTAAAACATTTCACGTAAATATCGATTATGGCGGTGAAGGATTTAGGGGGGAGAGGTGGGGGTGAGAGAGACTCCTCTTAATAAGTATATCTTCCTTAACAAGCCTTTATTAAAGGGTAAGTCATCTCTCCAGGGAACGGTAAACCCTTTGTTAAAAAGGGGGTCTTAAGTAAGAGCTGTGCCTACAAAGGCGCCCCCCCCCCTGTAGGTTTACGTAGTTTTTCTCTTGCTTGTCGGAAGTGAATCCTTGACTGTTTTTAAATTTCGCCTTTCATGTGAAGGCGTTCCTTCTCTTTGTGGTGGGGGTAAGTGTTCTGTTCATTTATACGTGTATTTAATCTCTTTCTGAATTGTTCATACGAGTGCTGTGTTCATTTTTCTGTAGATTAATGTCTTTTGAATTGTTTCTATTCATTTTTCTATAAGTTGATGTCTTTTTTATCTATTCGTATAAATTTTCTATTCGTTTTTCTACAAATTAATGTCTTTCTGAATTGTTCTCATTTATTTTTCTGTAAATTAATGTCTTTCTGAATTGCTCATATAATGTTCTATTCATTTTTCTACAAATTAATGTCTTTCTGAATTGTTTCTATTCATTTTTCTATAAATTAATATCTTTCTGAATTGCTCATATAATGTTCTATTCATTTTTCTATAAATTAATGTCTTTCTGAATTGTTTCTATTCATTTTTCTATAAATTAATGTCTTTCTGGATTGTTTCTATTCAGTTTCTTGTCCTTTTCCAAAAAATTTAATGTCTTTCCGAATTATTTCTATTCCCTTTTCTATAAATTAATGTCTTCCTGAACTGTCAACATTAATGTTCTGTCAATTTTGCTATGTACTTTTGCCTTCTAAATTGTTAGCGTAAATCTAAGAAAGGCTGTAATACTGCCTTCAGTAAATTTAGCTAAGGCAGTTATCAAACAATTTGGTATTTATTTCCTCGTCTTTCTACGCCAATATTTTTC